>NC_133781.1:3543489-3584616 GCF_003597395.2 Chelonoidis abingdonii | reverse complement strand
TACAGTAACTCCTCACTTAAAGTTGTCCTGGTTAATGTTGTTTCGTTGCTGATCAATTAGGGAACATGCTCGTTTAAGGTTGCACAACGCTCTCTTATAACATCTTTTAGCAGCCGCCTGCTTTGTCACTGTTTGCAGAAAGAGAAGTCCACTGCAGCTAGCTGGTGGGGGCTTGGGACCAGGGTGGACTGGCAGCCCTTCTATTAGTTCCCCACTCCCCTAAGTTCCCTGTGTGGCAACTGCCCAGCAGGCTATCAATTGCCAACAGTTCAGCTGTCCCACCCCACACTGCCCTGTGCTGCTCCTGCCCTCTGCCTTGGAGCTGCTCACGGGAGCCTCCTGCTTGCTGTGTGGGGTGAGGAGGGGAAAGAGGGGAGCTAATGTAAGGGTGTCCCCCTCCCCCTGCTCCTGTCACCTGCTTATCCTATCTCCATGTGGAGGGGGCACACAACTGGACTCAGGACTGAGGGTGCTTGCAAGCACCAGCTGCTGTCTCAGCTTCCTGATTTACATAAAAAGGCAGTGTACTTAGAGTGGGGTCAGCCTACTTAAAGGGGCAATGCACATCGCTCTCTCATACACAGGGTGTGTGTCTCCGTCTGCCATGCTGTCTCCCCTCCCTCCATTTGTGCTGCCTTGTAGAGTATGAGGCTACATTAACAACAATGTGTTAACCCTTGAGGGATCAGCTGAGTGCTAGTTCATCATTTAACAGTAAGGCATTCCCTAGGAAATATCCCACCCACCCTCTTCCACCCTCTGACTGCACCACCTCAACCAAGCTTCACAATCATCATTGCTGTGTATAGTAGTAAATTGTTTGTTTAAAACTTATACTGTATATACACATATATAATTTAGTCTTTTGTCTGGTGAAAAAAATTTCCCTAGAACCTAACAGCCCCATTTACATTAATTCTTATGGGGAAATTGGATTCGCTTAACATTGTTTTGCTTAAAGTCACATTTTTCAGGAACATAACTACAACATTAAGCGAGGAGTTACTGTATATCAGTAACTGCTCTTGGTAGCAAATTATGTAAGGTAACAGGTTTCATACTACTGGAGCCTGCAGGTGAGGGGCGAGACCCGGGGAAAGGGCTGGGGCCGGGCAGGAAAGTGACTCTGCACCAATGGCCCCTCCTCGCCCCAGCTCTGCTCCCAGGAGGGTAGGGGTCTGCGAGTCCCAGAGCTGCTGCTCTCCCTGACCCCGCAGGCTCTGGTCCCCTGAGCGCCTGCAGGAACTGAGCCAGCTCCAGGAGAGCAAGCAGGGACAGGTGGGTAAGAACTGCACGGACTTTTCAAGCTGAAAAAAAAGGGATATTTGGGAGGCGGGGGGACAACTAGGGGCTGTGGGAAAGCAGAGCAGTGGTACTATTATTAACAGTCTGAGACCCAATGTCTGGAGCCCCTGTGCCATGCTGTGGGAGAGGCACTAATGGAAACCCGATTGGCTGGCTGGAAGCAGTGTAGTCCCATGGGTGTAAATGCTGTGACATAGCAATGGAATGAGTTTTCTGAGACCAGGGTTGCCCAGAGGATTCAGAGGGGTCTGGGGGGTTTATTGTTTTCACACAGACACAGACAGACAGATAGACAGACACACACACACAGACTAAGGAATTAAAACAAGGATTTAAGCTGAAAGTGTGGTTGAATGATTATGCAAAACAAATGTAGTCAAACCCTATCTAAGTCTCTCTCCGGTATTATCAGAGTTGCTTATTTTCATTACTGTCATGAAAAGGAAAGGGCTAATTTTACTCTCAGTCCTGATCTGTGAAGGGCATTCGCTTTGACAATATAGAATTGGGCTGCGTGCCTGTTCAGACCCCACCCCAGGGACGCTGCCCCCTGCTCCGGGGCTGACATGCAGCGCCTGGAGCAGAAACGAAAACGCCTCTGCCCCCCCCCGACAACCCCGGGAACCCCCCGATTAAGCGAAGCCACAGAGATGTTCATCCGAGGGGCCACCTGTTTCCCCTGTCCCCTCCTAAAACGGGGGTTTTGTCCCCAGCACAGGGTCTGACAGTGTCTCTCCCCCCCGGGCTTAACCCGGCTAACCTACCCCCCACCCCGATTTTCCCCTTCAGCCGTTCTCCTGCCGCTACCTACAGTAGTTTGACCCCCTGGCAGTAAATTTTTGCCCCCCGCTCAGACCTGGCAGCTCCCCGCTGCGATTTGCCCCCCTTGATCCTTTAAACCCACCCAAAGAGGAGGTAGCAAATCGTAAGTAGAGAGTGAGGGCAGAGGAAGGGCAGCGGCGACAGCAAAGGTTACTGAGCATGCTCAGTTCGTGTGCGCATGCTCAGTGTAGCCCCAATAGTAGGAATCGGGCGCACATGCTGTTTCTTTCTTTGCGTTACTACAACATGACAGGTAGCAACATGTGACGAGGCCCCCATTAGTTACAATTTGCTACTACTGGGCCCAGAAGATGGAAAGGCAAAGTAGCAAATTAGGACAAGATTATAGCAAAAAACCTTATACAGTAACTCCTCACTTAAAGTTGTCCTGGTTAATGTTGTTTCGTTGCTGATCAATTAGGGACATGCTCGTTTAAAGGTTGCACACGTCTCTATAACATCTTTTAAGCAGCCGACCTGCTTTGTCACTGTGCAGAAGAGAATCCACTGCAGCTAGCTGGTGGGGGCTTGGACCAGGGTGGACTGGCAGCCCTTCTATTAGTTCCCACACTCCCATAGTGTCCCTGTGTGGCAACTGCCCAGCAGGCTATCAATTGCCAACAGTTCAGCTGTCCACCCCACACTGCCTGTGCTGCTCCTGCCCTCTGCCTTTGGAGCTGCTCACGGAGCCTCCTGCTTGCTGTGTGGGTGAGGAGGGGAAAGAGGGAGCTAATGTAAGGGTGTCCCCCTCCCGCTTCCTGTCACCTGCTTATCCTATCTCCATGTGGAGTGGGGCACACAACTGACTCAGGACTGAGGGTGCTTGCAAGCACCAGCCTGCTGTCTCAGCTTCCTGATTTACATAAAAAGGCAGTGTACTTAGAGTGGGGTCAGCCTACTTAAAGGGGCAATGACATCGCGCTCTTCATACACAGGGTGTGTGTCTCCGTCTGCCATGCTGTCTCCCTCCCTCCATTTGTGCTGCCTTGGTAGAGTATGAGGCTACATTAACAACAATGTTGTTAACCCTTGAGGGATCAGCTGAGTGCTAGTTCATCATTTAAACAGTAGGCATTCCCGTAGGAAATATCCACCACCCTCTTCCACCCTCTGACTGCACCACCTCAACCAAGCTTCACAATCATCATTGCTGTGTATAGTAGTAAATTGTTTGTTTAAAACTTATACTGTATATACACATATATAATTTAGTCTTTTGTCTGGTGAAAAAAATTTCCCTAGAACCTAACAGCCCCATTTACATTAATTCTTATGGGGAAATTGGATTCGCTTAACATTGTTTTGCTTAAAGTCACATTTTTCAGAACATACTACAACATTAAGCGAGGATTACTGTATATCAGTAACTGCTCTTGGTAGAAAATTATGTAAGGTAACGGTTTCATACTACTGGAGCCTGCAGGTGAGGGGCGAGACCCGGGAAGGGCTGGGCGGGCAGGAAAGTGACTCTGCACCAATGGCCCCTCCTCGCCCCAGCTCTGCTCCAGGAGGGGTAGGGTCTGCGAGTCCCAGAGCTGCTGCTCTCCCTGACCCCGCAGGCTCTGGTCCCCTGAGCGCCTGCAGGAACTGAGCCAGCTCCAGGAGAGCAAGCAGGGACAGTGGGGTAAGAACTGCACGGGATTTTCAGCTGAAAAAAAAGGGATATTTGGAGCGGGCGGGACAACTAGGGGCTGTGGGAAAGCAGAGCAGTGGTACTATTATTAACAGTCTGAGACCCAATTCGGAGCCCTGTGCCATGCTGTGGGAGAGGCACTAATGAAACCCGATTGGCTGGCTGGAAGCAGTGTATCCCATGGTGTAATGCTGCGTGACATAGCAATGGAAATGAGTTTTCTGAGACCAGGGTTGCCCAGAGGATTCAGAGGGGTCTGGGGGGTTTATTGTTTTCACAACAGACACAGACAGACAGATAGAAGACACCACACACACAGACTAAGGAATTAAAACAAGGAACAAGATTTAAGCTGAAAGTGTGGTTGAATGATTATGCAAAACAAATGTAGTCAAACCCTATCTAAGTCTCTCTCCGGTATTATCAGAGTTGCTTATTTTCATTACTGTCATGAAAAGGAAAGGGCTAATTTTACTCTCAGTCCTGATCTGTGAAGGGCATTCCCTTCTCCCTTTTTTTTAACGAACAGGGGCACAAGGTGGAGGAAAGACAGCAAAGAAAAGGTGGGTGAAATCCAGCTTGTGTTGATGTTTTTGGAATACTGCACCCAGAGACACTATGCGTGTATGTGTGTGGGGGGCGGGGAGAAGTGGGGTCACGTGCTCTCCAGATTTGCTGCCTAGCTTGTACTGAGCACACACACACACGGACTGAGCATGCTGAAGCTGGCTACCCTTACTCTGCCCTGACCACCCCTCACCCCCACTATCAGCAGGCACGGGTTGTCTCTGGCTGAACAGAGGGAATGCTTTGGCAGGGGCTGGCAAATCAGCTGTGACATCTGCTGCTTGGACCTTGGTTCAAGCTCAGGGACGTCATCTAGTTGGATCCTTTCTCCTTAGACAAAGCAGGCTTGGATGGAAGCATTATAGGCTATTTCATGATTCGATGCTAAGCCAAGGGAATGAGAGGTAGGATAGGAGGAGGGGACAGTAAACAAAACAATGGGGAACGGAAAACAATATAGGATCTTATGTGCCTCTGTCTTGCAGATCATTAGACATTAGCACTGGTGCAGGGACTGGATGCTATGATGAAGTGATGACTTTCAGCACTCACAGGTGTTTCCCTGGTGTTACGTGTTATCTGGACTGGTGATCTGCTAGGTCACTCTAATCCTTGACTCTGGGAGCCAGCCTTATCCTGCTCTGCTGTGAGAACCCCGACTCCCAGACACAACCCTAGGAACCTCTGTCTTGCAGTATCCAGTTATGCTCACTGGACACTTCAAGCTTATATGAGTTCGGCAATTTAACAAAGAAATTGATATGTACCAGGCTTGTTATCCCAAGGGGAGTCTCTGACATGCTTCAAACCAAACACACTGCTTCAGGTAGAATAAACAAAACACATTTATTAACTACAAAGATAAATTTTAAGTGACTTAAGTCAAAGCACAACAAATCAGATTTGGTCAAATTAAATGAAAGTAAAACACATTCTAAGCTGATCTTAACACTTTCAGTACCCTTACAAACTTCGATGCTTTTCACCACAGGCTGGCTGATTGCCCTTCAGCCTGGCTCTCCCCTTTGATCAGTACTTCAGTCGCTTGGTGATGATGTCTGTAGATGTAGGTGGAAGAGAGAGGAAGAGCATGGGAAACATCTCTCCCTTTTATCATGTTCTTTCTTCCCTCTTGGCTTTCCCCCCCCCCTTCAGAGTCATGTGAGCATTACCTCATCATAGTCCTAAAGTGGCCAAAGGAAGTGGGGTGACTCACAGATCCTTTGTTGCTGCCTAGACCAATGTCCTCTGTTCTTCTGAGGCTGGGTTGGGTTTGTCTCATACATGCCCTGATCAGATGTGAATTGCCCCTCTGCTCTTGGAGATTTTTTGCCTGGGCTTGTTTTAAGCATGAGGACACATTTTCAGCTTCATAACTATATACATGAAACTACAACCTATAACATAATATTACTATAACAAAAAATACTGTAACAACAATGCTCAGAGCATCATGAGTCTTCCGAAGACATCTGACATGACAAACTTTGCATTGGATCCCACACCATCATATTATAAGGATGAACATAGGGGCATAGGGTGTTCTCCCAAGGTACAGAGTGTCACACCCAGTCCCACTTCAGAGCCTGCACTCCCAGCCCAGAGTCCTGACCCCCTTCCACACTCCAACCCCCATCCCTGAGCCCCCCACAAACTCAGAGCCCCTCCTGCACCCCAAAGTTCTCATCCCCAGCTCCACACTGCAGCCATCACCCATGCACCCCAACCCTCTGCCCCAGCCCTGAGCCCCTCCCACACCCCAAACCCTACATCCCCAGCTTCGGTGGGTCACAGGCATCAACAGTTTTCTTCAACTGGGTTGCCAGAAAAAAAGGTTTGAAAATCACTGCCCTATCCTGACCAAACCCCTCTGGGTGTCAATCGAAAAGGCACACTAGGGTGTAGGGGCAGCTGCATCAGGGCAGAAAGGGGGTCCCTCATGAGTCTGGGGGGGGTGCCATGCAATACATAGGTTGACCAATGTGGGGGATATTACAGGAGGACTGGAGTCTGGAAACAGAGTGGGGATGAAGGCCAGGACATAGGAAGAGAAACCAGGGGACAGATGAGGTGGTGTTCCAGATGCAGTATGGGACAAATGGGGAGCACTAGGACCAGGGGGGCAGATGGGTGGTGGGCTAGGAAAACGGGATCAAGGTACAGATCACAGGGAAGATGGGGTGGGTGGATAAGAGACTGGGTAGATGGAGCAGGACTTTAAGAAGGGAGCCAATGGCAGGGAGCATGACCCCAGGAATATGGTGGGGGCAGGACACAGTGGGGCAAGACCCTGCAGGATAGGAGGACTAGTAAATGGTAATTGGGACGAATTGCAACATGGATTTACTAAAGATAGATTGTGCCAAACCAACCTGATCTCCTTCTTTGAGAAGGTGACGGATTACTTAGATAAAGGAAATGCGGTAGATCTAATTTACCTCGATTTCGGTAAGGCGTTTGACATGGTTCCGCATGGGGAACTGTTAGTTAAATGAAAGTGAGGGATGGAATATGAAAGTGTAAGGTGGGATAAGGAACCCTACACTCGGTGAAGGGAGACCAGCGGGTCGACTGAAGGGGAACGTAGGGCTGTAAGACGGTTACTAGTGATCCCTCAAGATAGGGTTTGGGAACTAATCTTATTTAACCTTTATGTACTGACCTTGGCACCAAAGAGCGGGAATTTGCTAATAAAAGTTTGCGGATGACAACAAAGCTGGGGGTATTGCTAACACGGAGAAGACCCGTGATACCTTCAGGAAGATCTGCGACCACGTGTAACTGGAGAGAATAGTAATAGGATGAAATATAATAGGAAAAGTGCAAGGTCATGCACAGCGGAGTAATAATAAGAATTTGAATATACGTGGGGACGCATCAGTTGAAGCGACAGAGAGAGGAAGGACCTTGGGGATTGGTCGATAGCAGGATGACTATGAGCCGCAATGTATATGGCTGTTAAAAAAGCAAACGTTTAGGATCTGTCATGATAATTGCCATCTGGACCTTAGAGTTCAGATGAATGACGGACAGCATAAAGTCCTCCTACAACTCCAGCTAGATCGATAGGCTGCCACCAGTCAGGAATGATACGGGCCTGACCCCCCTTTCCTCCTCGTGGTGCCCAACCCTTCCCTGGAGGGACCCCCAATTCCAAATCCCCTGGGTCAAAACAGGAGAGAATAACCCTTTCCCCCTCCTCTCCATGGCTTGCCTCTGGTCCAGCCTGCGTAGTACAAAGAAACCTGTTCTCTGCTCCAGGATAAGCGTTCTATCCCTCAGGACAATGAGTGCAAAATACCAACAGCTTGGCTTTGCCTTACAGAAAAGAATCTTCCCAAGTTTGAAAATAGAAAATGCTTTATATAGAAAGAGAAGAAAATACCAGAATAATAACTTGCTAAAAATTAATACAGGCTCCTACTTAAGAAAATATGAATAACCCAGTCTGCTTTAAAAATAAGCCATTAAACAGACCAGCAATCACACAAGTAAGTCAAAGCACAAGCATATCATAGGCCGGATTTGCTACTTGTTTCCGTGTGACTCACGCCTTTTACGTGAGAATGAGAAAAGATGTGATTAGCAGAGATAGCTTGATCCTCACAGCCGAGGAAGCAACAAAGAACAGCATTCCAACATCTGTATAAATACAACACACATAGCTCCTCATAGCCGAATTACTGTGTCTCTTGTATCTCACAGACTTTAGTGGAAATTTGAGATAAGATGGAGTTAGAAGAAAAGTTTGTTTACTCATAGCCAGTACGCAAAACAACAAATCGGCCCGTACTACAAATTCCGCCCCTGACTTTTAAACACCAGTTTTCTGATGGTCTTCTGGTCCGGTGTTGGTACCTATTCCAGGTTAAAAGAAGAACTAACCCGTAACGCTTACCTATCTACTTATGACAGACTGCAAGGAGGTATTTCAGCAAGATAAGGAGGTCGTTCATACCTGTATAATAAGGCGCTGAGTGAGACCCACCTGATGATGTATGCAGTTCTGGTTGTCCATGTGTAAGACGGATGAATTCAAACTGGAACAGCGTTCAGAGACGGGCTTACTAGGATGATGTAGTAATGTGGAAAACCGCCTTAGAAAGGAACTCAAAGAGCTTGGCCTGTTAGCCGGCCAAAAAGAAGGCTCGCGGGATAGCTTGCTCTAATAAATGATATCCAGGGGAATAACGTGAGGGAGGAGTGAGAGGAAATATTTAATTGTAGAATGTAGGAGACACAAGGTCAAATGGTACAAACGGGACACTAGGAAGTTTAGACTTGAAATTCGACCAAGGTCTAACACTAGGCGAGTGAAGTTCTGAACAGCTCAAGGAGAAGATACTGGGGCAAAGACTTGATCTGGGCTTTAAGACTAATTGAAGATAATGAGGGAACTGTTATGCAGGATAGTTTAATCTGGGCCCAACTGTCTTGGATTATCAGAAAGTAAGTGCTCAATGGTCCGTGGGGGATGTTGAGTGGATGGAACGAGTACGTGCAGAAGAATTCTTTCTTGGGGCTGGTGGTTGAGTCGTTGCACAATGCTCAGGGTTTAGGCTGATCGCCATCTTTGGGTCGGAAGCAATTTTCCTCCGAGGCGGACGATTGCACGGGGCAACTGGAGGTCCTTTCGCCGTCCGCCGAGCAGTGGGGGCAGGGCGTTGCTGAGGGATTCTCTGCAGCTTGAGGGGTCGTCAAGCACAATTTTGAGATTTCAATAATCCTCAGTCATGGGTTAGGGGTTGTTATAAAAGTGGATGGGTAGGGTTCTGTGGCCTGCCTTGTGCAGGAGGTCAGACTAGATGATCATATTGGTCCCTTCTGACCTATGAGTCTATGAGTCTAAAAGGGACTGTGGCAGGGGATTAGAACACAGGGAGTGTAATGTCTAAATCAGTTCCCTGCCAGGATTAACTAGCATGTGTAGTGACCTGAGGATGCTCGGTAGCATCTTCTGAAGCTGCTGTCTCAGCGCCCTTACCTACCATCAGACTGTGCTACCTGTTGAAAATAGAAGGAAAAAAGGGGGCACGGGGCAAATTAGATGGAAGAGAGGGACAGAATTTGTACAGGTACCAAACTGTTTCCAGAGCAGGGTAAAGGTGATGAAGGGAGAGGAAGGAGCTACCTCCATGTGCACTTGCTTATAGCTATCCCCCCATTTTCTTCCATGGGTAGCTCATTCTGATGCATGGCATGGTCCTCTGTCAGAATATGCTACCATCCCTTTTTACTTTAGGGGAACATTCCATCCCTCTGAATAAGACACTCATGGGGAAAGCTGGGGGTAGTTAATTAGGACACCTGATACGGATAGTGTCAGAAACCACCACTAGTAGTTAAACCTAATGGCTAAATCTGAGAGGAAGCTGTTTTTCACACCATCCCTGGTGAGGCACTATGAAAACGTGCAGGGCTGGGGAACCAAGGTTGGAGGGGCATCTGCCCACAGCAAATGATGCCCCTGTTTGGAAGAAGAAAAAGTAAACTTGTAAAGATTGAAGGACAGTGCTGAAATGTATGATAACAAAAATATTTACCATAGGGAAAAGGCTATGAAATAGGGATGGAAGAATTAGTTAAAGAAACGTGGTTTACTTTTTTTAAGTGAAAAGTACATAATATTGGAAGTCCAAAATTGTATTAATTGTCACAGGAACATAAGACCATTTAAAATATACGGAATTTTGGGGAGAGGTAACAGTCAATTGGTGGTTGCAGTTTCAGCTTGCAAAGTAAGTTATCCAGAAAAAAAATGTAAATGTGTCCTTAACTGTATTCACTGCAAATATTGTTGTTGCTACCAAATATCTAGGTAGCCAAATACGCATAACTGGTGTTACCGACTTTTGCCATTTTACCATGAGGATGGCATGTATTTGATGTTTTTATTCTGAAAGCAAAAGCTTCTGGAATCAAAAGATTGCTTGAGAATCACAGCTTCCATTAAGTATAATAATAATAATTTTTTTTCAAACTTACACTTTTGGGAGAAAAAAGTGAAAATATGAATCTAGTGTACCCTAAAGGCTCAGAAACAAAAATGCAAATAAAAAGAAACCCAGACATCTTTGGTTTGAACTCATTATGCTTTGGTGCATGAGGTGCTATGTGAATGGGTTATCAGTACTGTATATCTATGTTTAGCCAAAATTACAATAGAAATTTGCCTTTGAGAGGGATTCCACACAAGAGAGTGTTACTAGGTTGACCCAAGTTGATGGCCAATGTTCAAGGCCCTGCACACTGTTCCAGTTGGGAGTAGAATTTGAGGATGAGTCTGGTATCTTTCACACAATCTTGTTTATTTACCAAGTATGTAGGAAAGGCTGTTTCCATGTTAATAAGGAGGGAGCAAAGCACCCTACCTTTTGCTCACAGCTCCAAATTCCCTCAGCCAACTTGTTCAGCGGGCATGTGACTCTCTCTCTCTCTCAGCCTTGGGTGTGCCCTTTGCTATTGTGTCTTTGTTATCATGTCTCATATTTAACTTGAATGAAGGGCAGCTGCTCCATTCATCATTTCAAGGGGCTGTGAGGCAACCAGTAACAAGAGAACAGGGCTGCCCTCGGTGGGGAAGTCAGTAAATCATGAATGAGGTAGCACAATGCCATCCCTGTGCAGTCTTTACCAAAGGAACTGACGGTGAGCTAAGAACAGGGGTTCTCAAACTGAGGTCAGGACCCCTCAGGTGTTCACAAGGTTATTACGTGGGGGGGTCATGAGCTATCAGCCTCCACCCCAAACCCTGCTTTGACTCCAGCATTTATAATGGTGTTAAATTAAAAACACTATTTAATATATTTCTAAGGGGGCGTCACACTCAGAGGCTTGCTATGTGAAAGGGGTCACCAGTACAAAAGTGTGAGAACCACTGGCTAAGAACAAGAAGAGTCATACGAACATTTAAAATAAATAATGAAAAGCAGTGAAATTGCATTAACCTGTGGATTACAGGAAAGGAAGTAAAATGCAACACGGAGTCCTGTTACACCTTATAGGCCAGGTGTCAGCAACCTCTGGCACGTGACTCACCAGGATAAGCACCCTGGCAGGCTGGGCCAGTTTGTTTACCTGCTGCATCAGCAGGTTCAGATGATTGTGGCTCCCACTGGCCACGGTTTGCCATCCCAGGCCAATGGGGGCAGCGGGAAGCTGCAGCCTGCACATCCCTTGCCCGCACTGCTTCCTGCCGCCCCCATTGGCCTGGGATGGTGAACCACAGCCAGTGGCAGCCGCGATCCGCCGAACCTGCTGATGTGGCAGGTAAACAAACTGACCCCGCCCGCCAGGGTGCTTACCCTGGTGAGCCGAGTGCCAGAGGTTGCCGACTCCTGTTATAGACTAACAAATGTATTGGAGCATAAGCTTTCGTGGGTGAATATGTGTCTGAGGAAGTCGGTATTCACCCACAAAAGCTTATGCTCCAATACTTTTGTTAGTCTGTAAGGTGCCACGGGACTCTGTTGCTTTTCACAGATGCAGACTAACACGGCTACCCCTCTGATACAGGAAAGGGAGTGCAATTCAGGCAATCAGGACAGTACTTGCTCCTTGCCCTGACTTTTCCTAATCTGACCATCTCCTTCTCTTGCCTCTACCAGTTCTCTCCTTTGGACACATTTTTTACCCCTCCACGATTTCTCCCCTTCTTTCCCCTCTCATTTTCTCCCACTTTTAGCACCATTTCCTTGCCGCAGGAAGCAGATTGGGAGGGTAGAAGGGCAGAGTGAGGGCAGCGGCTTCAGCAGATGCCACTTAAGAACCTGGTTTCCTCCAGCAAAGGAGCAAATGCGGCAGGAAGCAGTTTCTCACCTGATTCTTCTGCCGCATCCCTGTCCGGGACGAGGGGGAGGAGACATTCCTGCTGGGACAGCAAAATAAATAGCACAGGGTGGCCGAGGGAGGCGGCCACTCAGGAGCCCTCTCGGAGCCCGGGATGGCACCAGGGAGTGTATTGCTCCAGGACTCTGTGTCTACACTCTGTGGGTTTCTCTCGGTTCAGAAAGGAGAGAAGGATTGTGGCTGGCGTCCAGCAGCTGAGGGGTTAACAGTATAACGCCAGACTGCTGCTCTGCTTAGTGCTGGCTCTCGGCCCAGGAGGGGTTGGACTCCTGGTCAAAACGGGACTGCTGCCTCAGCGCCATTGTTAGCCGGGAGCTGCGGCGCGCTCCCAGCGGGTTGTAGGGGATAGACCTGCGCTATTGACCCCTCTGTCCAGGGGGGACTTTCGCGGGGGCTGGAACAGCCAGGGGGCAGCCCCGGGCTCTGCCGACACCAGCCCTGAGCGGGAGCCGCAGGTGAGGGGCGAGAACACCGGGAAGGGCGGGGCCGGGCAGGAAAGTGATTCGCACCGATGGCCCCTCGCCAGCCTGCTCCCGGGGGGCGGTGTCTGCGAGTCCCAACTGCTGCCTCCCGACGCTCCTCCCCCGCTGGCCCCCCTAAGCGCCTGCAGGAGCCACTAGCTCCGGAGAGCGAACACTCTCCGAACCGGCCAGGGACCGAGTCTCCCAACCGAGGGGAGGGGAGGGAGGGGGCAGGAGGGAGACGGGCAAGAACAGGCAGGCAGCGGAGCGCATCAGTGGAGGGAGGTTCCCCTCCCAGCATGCCCACCTCATTCCCTGCAGCACCCCGGGGCATATTGATTCGGGGGAGGACAGGGAGAGGAAAAGCCAGTCAGGCCTCGCCGGTCCGGCGCCGCTGGAGGATTGCGCCTGGGCCGTGTTAAGGGATCCCCAAGTGCCTGGCGCTTTTGGTAAACTGAGCACAGACACTGACAGCGGTGGCTGCACCGTTGAGTCTAAAAGAAACTCCAGTCCTAACACACTCAGAGTACTAACAGCCCAGTATGAACAGACGGCAATCCGATGCATCTTAGGGCAGAGAGCTCTGTCTGGAATTTAAGGGGAAAGTGATACGGGAAAACACTAGCTGTTTGAGAAGGGGCTGGAAAAGAGCAAACTACAATTACGTATTTTAAACTAATTCATCCTTAAAAAATTTGGGAAAATTACTTTAGACTGAGAATTCCTAGGCAAGAGACAAGGGGTAAGGTAAATCTTATTGGACCCAACTTCTGTCATTGGAGAGAGACCACTTGCGCAGAAGGGTATGCCAACACAGCAAAAGAAAAACCACAGCTGCTTGTCCTAGCCAACATGGGCTATGGGCTCGGAGCAGGGTCTTCAGGCACCTAGACGTCCGGTTGGGCGGACCAACTCAGAGTGAAAGTGAATAACGGCTGAACAAATGACCAACAGGAAGTGGTGGATGTTCAGAGAAACACGGATGCTTTCCTGACAAATAACACCTTTAACAAATGCAGGTCAGAACTGGGTAAAGGGGGTAAAAGCAAGGACTGTGAACAGACACCAGAAGTCAGAACTAGAGATCCCTAGCTTCTGGCCTGAAGCTGTAGGAGGCTCAGAACCATCCTGCAACCATCACACATATTAATAGACATCTCAGTGTCCAGACTTCACTACTCCTGTCACGAAGGCCCGTTAGACATACGCGCCGGAGCGCGCGTAAAATCGATTGCTCGGGGATCGAAATATCGCGTCTGGTCTGGACGCGATATCTCGATCCCAGAGCGTGCTTAGATCGATTCCGGAACTCCAGCTAGACGACCGGACTTCCGGATTCGACACAGCGAGCCGCGCGGATCGATCCCGCGCGGTGAAGACGGGTGAGTAAATCGATTTTAGATATTCGATTTCAGCTACGCTGTTCTCGTAGCTGAAATTGCGTATCTAAAATCGATTTAATCTCGTAGCGTAGACCTGGCCTAACAGTGTTTAAAAGTCTCTGTGGGTTTAGTCCTTGTGGGAGGGGCTGGGCTGTAAATAAAATGATGAAAGCCAGGATCCTTAAAAAACAGGAGACTAATGTAGAAACCTGTGTTCAGGCAGCTCAGTCATTGGCCTGATTATCAGCAAGGCTGGACACTCAGAACAGACCCAACGTGTTGTTGAGAGACTTGACTCTGGATTTGGGACTTAACTTTGGGCTGTTGTTTTGTTTTGTTTTTTAGTGTCTTGGCTCAAGCATTCTCCAGGATGACAGTCTAGAGTGTCTGTTGGCAGGGAAGGAGTCTGGGGGAAATCGGGGTGTGTAATGTATTAAACCCCTTCTGAAACCTTCCTTATCACCCTTCTGACTCTGACAGACTGCAAAATAAAATCCACATTTGCTCCAGTTCATCCCATCCATGGAGAGACAAGGAAGGAAAATGGCTGCAGCGGAGCCAATGTCCTTCGAGGAAGTTGCTGTGTATTTCAGTGAGGAAGAATGGGCCCTGCTGGACCTGGGTCAGAGAGCCCTGTACAGGGATGTTATGCAGGAGAATTACGAGACTGTGACCTCACTGGGTAAGGATACCTCTCCCCTTGGATATTAGAAGCTGCGGGGTCTCAGAAGCATCTGGGTCAGCTTTTCTTCAGGATTCTTAATTGGTCCCCCATATTTCTGTGATGATCAGCCCTATTAGTCTCTAGATCATGTGTCTGTGAGACTGTCCCTTCCCACAGGATAGAAGATTGAGGGACATGTTGATGGTGCTGCTCTTCCCAGAACCAAGAATTTTAAGTGCACTTTATCTCCATCATGATTGCATTCTGCCTGAGCCAGATAGGTTAGCAGGAGGTGCCAGATGATTCAGACTCTTCTGCCTGTCAGGAAGGCCATGGACCAGAGTCATGAGGCTGGTTGCCATTAGTGTCTCTAGAGCTGCTTCTTCTGCCAAGGTGTGGAGTTCTTGGAAGGAGGGTGTTGGTCCTGGTGTTTCTTCTTGCCCATGATGGTTCCTCGCACTGAGAGTAGCTGTGTTCGGGGCTGAGGGAGGGTATATGAAGTAATTTGTGGTCTGAGAGTGTTCTGTGATTCTGTCGCTATACTGTGTGAATGTCGGGGGGACTGTCCAGGGAGTTTAGAAGAATATTCACAAATTGGCAAGGTGTTCATAAAAGTGCCACAAGAATGATTTCAAGTTTGGAAAATGTGCCTTAGAGTGGGAGACTTAAAGAGCACAGTATATTGAGTTTATCCAGGAGAAGATTGTGGTATTTTAAACAGAAACCTTAGGTATCTACAGAGGGAGATTTCTGACAGCAGAGGGCTGCTTAATCTAGCAGATAAAATCAGAAGGAGATCCAGTGGCTGGAAGCTGAAGTTGGATAAATTCAGACCAGTCATAAAGTGCAGATGTTTAACAGTGAGGTGGACTAACCACTGGAATTGCTTACTCAGGGATGTGGTGGATTCTCCATCACTAGGCATCTTTGACTCAAGCTTGGATGTCTCATTCTAATAGATATAGTCTAGCTCAATCACAAGATATGGCTTGATGCAGGAATCCTGGGTAAGGTTGTCTGACCTGTCTAACATGCAGGAGGTCAGACTAGATAATCATAATACTCCCTTCCGGCCTTTACATCTGGTAATCTGTGTTTGTAGATCTGTAGATTAGTCAGAAATTTGGTCAAGTCCCAATTCAGCAAACTTCCCTATTCACCAAGCACCAATGTAGCTCAAGCATGAGAGATGCTCGACTAGGAACCTGGGGGACTATGGGGATTCACTTGGTGGGATTTCTTTGGATGGAGTTGTCCTGCATCTAAGGAAGAGAAGGAGTGAAATTAGCAGAATAAGAACAATGTTCTTCCAAAAAGCAGACTTTCACAAAGTCTGAGAACTTGGTACGTATGGTCTCATAGAAAGAAATCTAAGGGAAAAAGGAGTTCAGGAGAGCTGGCAGTTTCTCAGAGACAATATTTACAAGCCAAAAGCATATCCCAATAACATGGAATGATAGGAAGAATAGCAAGGGGCCAATATCGCTGCATCAGGAGGTCTTAAATGACATGAGCATTGTAAAGAAATCCTGCAAGAAGTGGAAACATGGACAACTTGCTAAGGCTGAGGCATGTAGCAAGAAAATCAAAAAGTCTGAGGCACATTACAAATAGCAAGGGACATAAAAGGCAATAAGGAGTGGTCCTGTAAATACATGAGGAGCAAGAGAAAAACAAACGACAGAGTAGGCCACTACTTGGAGCGGAAGGAGAGCTAAAAATGATAACATTAAGAAGGCTGAGTCGTTAATTCCTATTTTCCTTTAGTGTTTGGTAAAAAAGTTAACATTGACCAGATGCTTAATAGAACTAATATGAAAAACAATGGGGGAAGGAACACAAGCCAGAGTAGAGAGAATAGATTGAATACATCTAACTTAAATATTCTTGAAGTCAATGGGAACTGACAAAATTTACCCTGGGGTACTTAAGGAACTAGCTGAAGTAATCTTGAAACTGTTAACAGTTATCTTTGAGAATTCATGGAGAACGGGTGAGGGCCCAGAGACTGGAGAAGGACAAACATAGTACTTATCATTAAAAAGGGGAACAAAGATGACGCGAATTATAGGCCAATCAGCTTAACTTTAATACCTGTTTAGACATTGAACCAAATTATTAAACAATCAATTTGTAAGCACTTAGTGGATAAGTAATAGCCAACATTGATTTGTCAAGAATAAATCAAGTCAAATCCAAAGTGTTACACTGAGGAAGGATAAATCAAGTGCACAAATACACAATGTGCAATAACTGGCTAGGAACTAGTACTGCAGAAAAGCATTTGGGAGTCACAATGGATCACAAACTGAATGTGAGCCAACAATGTGATGTAACTGCAAAAAAGGCTAATATCTTGCTAGGCTGAGTCATATGTATGACACGGTAGGTAATTGTCCCTCTCTGCTTGGCACTGACAAGGACTCATTTGGAGTACTGTGGACACTTCTGGGTGCCTCACTTTTGGAAAGATGTGGACAAATTGAAAAGAGTACAGAGGAGAGCAAAAAAAAACTTATTAAAGGTTTGAAAGCCTGATCTATGTGAAAATGCAAAAAGAAGTGGACATGTTTAGTCTTGAGAAAAGAAGACTGAGTGGGAGACCTGATACCAGTCTCCAAATGTGGGAAAGGATGTTATGAAGAGGAAGGTGATCGATTGTTCTCCACAGAATGTAGGACATGAAGTGATGGGTTTAACCTGCAGCAAGGGAGATTTAGGTTTAATATTAGAAAAACTTTCTATCTGTAAGGACAGTTAGGTAATGGAACAGGTTACCAAGGGAAGTTGTGAAATCCCAGGCTTTGTCTACACTACACAGGTTTTTAGGAGAGCACTCCTGTCGACAGTGCACTGTTCACACTGGCACTTGTCATAGCAAAACTTTTGTCTTTTGGGTGATGAGGGTATTTAACACCTCCTGAAAGACAAAAGTTTTGTCATTCGATCTCCAGTGTAGACAGAGAGCCAGTCACTGGTTGCTTTTAAGAACAGGATAGACAAACATCTGCCAGGGTCGGTCTTGGGATACCTGGTTCTGTCTCAATGTAGGGGGCTGGGACAGATGAGTTCTTGATATTCTTTTCAGCAGTGCATTTCTATGATTCGAGCCAAGGTTGGAGAAGAACGTCTACTCCACAGTCAGAGCTGTCCTCTCTGGGTCTGAGGTGTATGGAGCAAGCTAAGGGGGTAGGAAAAGCAAATTCCAGGCCTGAGATATGAGCCAGCCAGGCCCCAACAGGGGCAGATCCGGTCTTATGGATAATGGGGAAGGGCTGAATGACAGTTGATCAGCAAGCGTATGGGGGCCCTTTTGCTGGTCCATCGTGACTCACAGAGAGCTTTTTGCTCCCTGTGTTGGACAGGGAGCAGGTCTCTAATGATCTTTTTCCAGGCCCTGGGTGGTGCTTCCTCTGTTTATTTCTGAACAGCTTGTCACTGGGAGAGAACCTAGGGTTCCCAATCAGGTGACACAGCCCTGTGGAGCTAGGTGATGCATGAATGCAGATTAGGAGAGAGTCTCCATACCAAAGAGTTGATGGTCTGAGTAATATCCTCCTGTTCTGCCTTGTGTTGAGAAGGGATGTAGAAGTGGTGGTGGTAGGAGGGAGATGTGACTGTAAATGATGGGTGCTAAGTTGTACCCCAGGTACCATCAGAGTGTAGCAACTCTGCTCAGCTCCTCAGGGGAATAAGTCAGGGCCATTCCCTAGGCAGAGTGGATGAACCCTCCTACAGACCAGTGCATCATGGGATCTTGAACAATTTATAGCCCAGTCCCCATAGGGTTGGGGGTAGGGAGAGGAAGAAGCCTCTCTGGGTGGGCTGCTCAGATCCTTGGTTTGGAAGTAATAGGCCTGAGCTTAATGACCAAGATCAACACTTGTTTCCTCACCCTCTCTGCCAAGCAGGATTCCCAGTTTCCAAACCTGACGTGATCTCCCAGCTGGAACAAGGGGAGAGGCTGTGCATTTCCAATCTCTGGGACTATGAGGAAAGGGAGATTCTGAGAGACCCCCACACAGGTGAAAAATCAGTTAAACTTACTCAGAAATCAGTTATTCTGTCATCCTGGTAGATGTCACGGATGCATTTACATCAAGCTTGTCTGACCCTTCAGCCCCTGCCTTCATCTGTGCTCACAGCATGTGGAGGAAGGTTGGGTCCCCTCCTATGGGAAAGGGTGTGGGGGGAGCAGGATTCAGCTCCTGATAGTTCAATCTCCCCAGCTGTTATATGGGTTTGTTCCCCCCTTTCTGAGGTCCCCGGCACAGGGACTGACTCCTGTCTGGATTTGCTCTCTGTCCCAGCAGGTGGTGGGTTGGTAAGTGAGAACGAGAAGGAAAATCCTCAGCAGGAAGATCCTGAGCAAATGGAACCACAGGGGACAGTATCAGGAAGAGCTGAAGGGCATGTTTCCCAGAGTCCTGAGCAGAGAGAAGCCTGTGAAATTCAGCGCAGACCAAAAAGGAAGCAGGGAAACCACTCAGAGGAGAGACTGGGTAAATCCACTCACAAGATCAGAGGCATCAAGAAAATCAAAGAAACTGTTCAACAGAGAATCCCCACTGGAGAGAGTCCCTACTCATGTGGTGACTGTGGGAAAAGCTTCAGTCAGAGCTTAACCCTTATTCACCATCAGAGAATCCACATGGGAGAGAAACCCTACAAATGTAATGAGTGTGGGAAAAGCTGCAGTGTGAGCTCAAAGTTTCTATTACATCAGAGAACTCACACAGGAGAAAGACCCTATGACTGCCCCGTGTGTGGGAAAAGTTTCAGTGTGAGCTCCAACCTTATTCAACATCAGAGAATCCATACGGGAGAAAAACCCTATAAGTGTCCCGACTGCGGGAAAAGCTTCAATCAGAGTTCAAACCTTCTGTCACATCAGAGAATCCACACAGGAGAGAAACCCTTTGAATGTCTCGAGTGCAGGAAAAGCTTCAGTCGTAGATCAACCCTTCTATCACATCAGAGAATCCACACAGAAGAGAAACCCTATACCTGTGCTGAGTGTGGGAAAAGCTTCGGTCACAGTGCACATCTTACTAGTCACCAGAGGACCCACACAGGAGAGAAACCCTACAAATGCAGTGAATGTGGGAAAAGCTTTAGTCAAAGCTCAAACCTTTATACACATCAGAGAATTCACATGGGAGAGAGACTCTATAACTGCCCTGACTGTGGGGAAAGCTTCAGACTGAAGTCAACTCTTGTTACTCACAAGAGAATCCACATGGCTGAGAAACCCTTTAAATGCCTAGAATGTGGGAAAAGCTTCAATGCGAGCTCAGCCCTTAGGAAACATCAGAGAATCCACAGTGGAGAGAGACCCTATAAATGTCTTCACTGTGGGAAAAGTTTCTGTAGCAGCTCAGCCCTTTGTAATCATCAGAGCACCCATCTTGAGGACAGGCCCTACAAATGCAATGAGTGCAGGAAAAGCTTCAGTCAAAGTTCCAACCTTATTCAACATCAGAGAATCCACACAGGAGAGAGACCGTATAACTGCCCCGACTGTGGGAAAAGCTTCAGTCGGAAATCAACCCTAATTAAGCATCAGAGAACCCACATGGCGGAGAGAGACTAAGTAAGCTAAATGTGGGAAAGGCTTCAATGAGAGCTCAAACCTCATTACATATCAGAGAATCCACACAGGACACCACCCCTAGGAATGGGTCATGTGTATAAGACCTGTTGAGTACTATGAACCTCAAAGGGTCAGGCCAGGCTGGAGTGGCCCTGTAATGGGGACCTGCAATAGTTAGTTATTAAAGCAGAGAATGAAATCACGTGCCTGGAACAAAGTTGTGTAGGCGAAGAGGCTGAGATAAGATTCCCATGTTCTGATGAGATTTGTTTATTGCACTCCCCTGACACCCCCCCCCCCACACTCCCACACATACCTCACCATGTACCCCTTACATCCACACCCCACCCATATACATCTGACTCACACCCCTAGAGCTATGATTCCCAGTGGGGGGCGGATGCTGTTTGCTCAGGGGAACAACATCCTTGACTTCCAAAAGAAAGTGAAATTGTCTTTCTACATGCTTCAGAACAAGAAATGTTCTTCCCATACTTTAAAGCTCCCTCTCTCTTATCTGGGCCATCAGCTATTCAGAAGGATTTTTAATGATATGCAAGAAGAAATAGCAATAGCACATCTGCAGGAAGAGAAACTAAACCCATCTGAAACCTAACCTGTACTGAAGTCCACTCCGAACCCTTACCAATTCTGAAATAAGGAAAAAAATCTTGCTCTTCAAATAGCCACGATGAACCCATCAATGAAGTTTATAATCTTTAAAAATAAAAAGTGGAATGGCTCATCAAATGCGTCTACTCACTTTTAGAAGAAATAATGAGTCCTTTGGCTGTCAGGCAGAAATGAGGGAGAGCTGCAGAATGGGTGTTCATCTATCATGCTGGGCAGCAGGAGGAGCATAGTCAAAGCACAACAAAAAAAAACCTGGAGGAAAAAAAAACCCTTTCTCATAGAATCATAGAATTGCAGGGCTGGAAGGGACCTAGAGAAGTCATCAAGTCCAGCCTCCTGCTCCATGGCCAGCGGACCAAGTAAACCTAGACCATCCTTGACCGGCATTTGTCCAATTTGTTTTTAAAAGCTTCCGATGATGGAGACTCCTCAACCTCCCTTGGAAGCCAATTGAAGAGCTTAACAACCCTTATATTTAGAAAGTTTTTCGTAATATCTCACCTAAATCTCCCTTGCTGCAGATTAAGCCCATCACTTCATGTCCTATCTTCAGTGGACATGGAGAACAATTGTTCATCATCCCCTTTATAACAGCTCTTAACATATTGGAAGACTGTTATCAGGTCACCCCTCAGTCTTCTGTTCTCAAGACTAAACATGCCCATTTTTAAAATCTTTTTTCTCATAGTCAGGTTTTCTAAACCTTTTATGGTTGTTTATTGCTTTCCTCTGAGCTTTCCTACCCAATTTGTCCACAGTATTCCAGCTGGGGCCTCACCAGTGCTGAATAGAGCAGGACAATTACTTCCTGTATTTTACATATAACACTTCTGTTGATAGATCCCAGAATCATTAGCCTTTTTTGCAGTTGTCACGTTGAAGACTCATATTCAGTTTGTGGTCCACTATGCCCTCCCTCTTCTCCCTTCTCTTCCCCTCTCCCACCCCCAGTTCTTTTCAGTAGTATTACCATCTACACAGTTGTTTCCCATTTTATTGTTCTGCATTTGGTTTTTTCTTCCAAAGTTAAGTACTATGCACTTGTCTTTATTAAATTTCATCTTGTTGAATCCAGACCAATTCTCCAATTTGTCAAGGTCATTTTGAATTTTAAAACTGTCCTCCAAAGTGCTTGCAACCCCTTCTAGCTTGCTGTCATCTGCAGATTTTATAAGCATACTGCATTATTGGGTCATTAATTAAAATATTGAATAGTACCAGACCCAGGACTGACCCTGGTGGGAACCCACTAGATACGATCTCCCACGTTGACAGCAAACCATTGGTAACTACTCTTTGAGTATGGTCTTTCAAAGTGTTGTGCACCCACCTTATAGTAATTTCCTTTAGATCACATTTCCCTAGTTTGCCTATGAGATTGTCATGTGGAACTGTGTCAAAAACCTTACTAAAATCAGGTTATAACACGTCTACTGCTTCCTTTCAGCCACTGAGTCAGTAATCCTATCAAAGAAGGAAATTGAATTGGTTTGGCATGATTTGTTCTTGACAAATCTGTTGTGACTATGCCTTATAACCTATTATCTCCCAGGTGCTTACAAATTGATTAATACTTTGCTCCAGCATATTTACATCTAGTGAAGATAGGCTGACTGATCTATAATTCCCCAGGTCCTTCTTTTCCCCTTTTTTAAAGTTAGGTACCATGTTTGCCCTTCTCCAGTCTTCTGGTGCCTCACCGTCCTCCAGGAATTGTCAAAGAGAATTGCTAATGACTTGGAAATTGCTTCAGCTAGTTCTTTATCTACCCTGGGATTCATTTAATCAGGGCCTGCTGACTGGAATACATCTAACTTATCTAAATATTTCTTTAACCTGGTCTTACCCTATTTTGGTTTGCTTTCTTTCCCTCAGTTGCCAATATTAATTGTGCTGAGTATCTAGTCATCATTAATCATTTAAGTGAAGATTGAAGGAAAATAGGCATTAAGCGCCTATTGATGCTCCTCTTCCTACTAAGTAAAGTGCCCACACTTTTTGTTGTCTTTCTCTTGCTCCTAATGTATTTAAAAAACCTCCTCTTGTGGACTTTTCTGTCTCTTGCCAGATGTAACTCATTTTGTGCCTTAACCTTTCTGCTTTTGTCCCTATGTTCTTGTACTGTTCTTTTGTACTACTCCTTATTACTCTGACCACGTTTCCACTTTTTTGTAGGATTCCTTTTTGATTTTCAGGTCATTTAGAATTAAGCAAAAAAACAGGCAGGCTGCAACTTTGTTTAAAAATACCCAACAATAATAAAAGTCTTAAACGAAAACCCAAAACATCAGTGCAACTTTGCTTTTTAAATGCAATCTTGGCACAGAAGCCACCTAAGCTGCCCAGTGGAGGATGCGACTGGCAGAGGAGTCTTCTAAGCCCCATCCCTTTATGGAGATAGATGCCTACCTCTTCCTTCAAGTCAGGAACTGGGGAATTTAGATGTTCCTCTGCTAATGGAGTTTGATACAGAAGTCAAATTCAGAGGCCACCTATCTCCACACAACACAGCTGGGGAGGAAGCAGATGGAGGAGCTCCTTCATAACCTTTAGCTTCATGGTTATTTTGTACACCCAGGATGTGGGAGACACCTAGTTTATGTCCCCTAACCACCTGCTGAGGCAAAGATCTTGCACTTCTCAGGAGAGTGGCTGAACTACCAAGGTATGGAATATTCTGATGAGTGTCTCATTGTCTCCCCTAGCGAAGCAGTTCTACTGTATATAAATACTTAAGGAGTCATTGGGTCATAGTGAGAGTGTGAGAATAGTTCCACAGCCTGGGGGTCAGGACATCCACCTATAAAGTGGGTGACTCTGGATCCAATCCCCCTTCTCCAATGATTGTAAGATCCTGAGTCCCACCACTCACCACAAAGAAGACTATACACTGAACAGCAGAAGGAAGGGTGAGAAGTTGCACCTGCTTGAAAGTACAGAAAGATTTAGGAAATCAAAGCTTGCTGCTACAATTCCATAGGGATTTTCTGTGCTTCAAAGAAACAGAGCCTTAAAGAACACAGCTAGAGTAAGATAGGGTTTGAATCTGACAACGTTGCAGGTTTTGACTGCTTTAAATTGCATGCTGTAAACTGTAGCTGCCAAACTGATTGTTCACACTGTAGGGGTGTGGTGCTGGATGCACTTAGCTTTGCTTACTAAATTATCTGGATTACTGCTTAAAAGAGCTACCCTTCAAATTTTTGGTTTGATGAGGACATAACTAAATCTTAGCTGTGCTGATTGTGTTACTGTATCTTTGTGGAAATTAATACTTTTGTTGTCTTGTTTCAGGTCTTATCTTGAAGTGTTACTAAGAACTAGGAACTTTGTTAATCATTGTTCTACTCTTCCCTGGATTTTTCCCTCAGCACTTCCAGCTGTGCAGTTTTTGCTTGTGTGAGTGAGAATTAAATGCCACCCTTGCAACATTACACTGTGTGAGAGAGAAGTTATCTTCTAACTTCAAAAATCTCACATCAGTCTTTATTTGTGTGTGTTCTAAACTTTAGAATAATTTTGTACTAACTTCAGTGGTGTTGTGTGTTTCTAACTACAGAATGATCTAATATGTTTATATCTTACACTCCACACAAACCTTTTCCCAATCTTGGAGTAGGAATTTAACTAGTTCTTATTTTACATTTGTCAATTTTATGTACCAGTAGCAGGGTATGGTACTTTGTGATAGTTCTCTTTCTATGTTTGAATGTTACAATGTTTACCTATTGGTGTATGGAATTACCCGTTAATAGTATCAATCTCTCTTTCCACCCCTGCCAATTAACTCAAATACCAGAATCTCCCTGCAATAGCACCTTTCAACTGTCTAAGGAAACTCCCTCAGTCTCCTCCTTGACTAAACTTTAATTTGAATACCTTAGTTAATCAAACCGCTTTCTGAACTTTCACCCTTGTAAAATTGCCTATTACCTCCCCCAAACCAAAGCTAATTCTCTCTCATCTGTATTGTTGTATAATAATCAAATTGGGTGATTCTTATACCCCATTTATTATATGTATCATTGTATCCATTTCCAACTAGATACGTGTGTCTAAACACTGCTGAATTTTGAGCTGTGGTGATCATATGACTTGTGAATTTGCCTTAAATCATGCTTAGCCTCACAATGCTATCTTTTTAACACAGAAATAAAAGAAGTAGTAATGGTTTTGGTAGATTTTGAGCTGTCTACACTACTTTCAGCATTATTGTACAATTCAACCTATCTAGTTTCATCCAGATTTGTTTTGAGTTTAAAAGTTTTAATATCAAGCTGAATTATAGTGTTTGTAATCCAGTTAACCATGTATAACCTCAGTAAAGTATCTGAAATGTTTTCTTGAAGATTAGCTGCTAAAGTCTGTTGATAATACTTAGCTACAAGTAAATTTTATTTAGAGGGGGAAAAAGCTGATGATGCTTGTTAGTATCCTAAATTATTCTGTTTTAGAATTTCATGTTAAGAGGTTATTTTAAGAGTTAATACATTGTATCATTTGTTTTATCTACCTTTTTTCAGTTGGTGTGTCTCATTTGGATAATCCTTGTGGATTTAATTTTTTGTTGGTTTCTTCAACCAGTTTTGAGTACTTAAATAAATGTTTCCCTATTTTAAATTTGAGTTCAGTTGTTTTGGGCTGTAATTTAGTATAAAGGAAGCAGAATCCTTTGTTCATTTATAAGTGGTTACTCCTGGATTGCAGTCTCATTCTTCTTAGCATATGTGCAACATGCCTCGGGTGGCATGTGACCAGATTTCATCACCGATTTTGGTCCACTGCAGTCTCATTAATAACCATTATCAATCAATCTGTGTGTTGGTTTGGTTTTCCTGAAATAGTCATATAAGAAGCAATTTATTAATAATTCCATCTCATTAATGGTTTCTCCCAATTATGAACTTTTGTACTTATTTAGTTTTTACTTTGAAAATCACCTGCCATCCAACCCCTTTCTACCCCTACTCCTGTCATTTTCAGAGCCAGTTTATCCACTGCCTTCCTGGCTTATGAATCATTTTCCTGGCCCCTTGGACAGGACAAAGGAGCTGTTTAACTATACTTTGAGCAGCTGCAGCTTTCCAGTGAAATGGGCATTTGGAAGACTGACGGGAAGGAGGCAGAACCTCCTGAGAAGGCTGGAGACTGCTGAGCAGTCTGTCTCACTTGATAGATGGTTGCTGTGTTTTGCACAACATCTGTGAAAGCCAGGGGGAGATCCTCGCCAAAGGCTAAGAGGTAGAGGGATTTCCTATATATTATGAACAACTACAAGGTGCCCCCAGTGTTCAGGGACGTGTTGTGCTCTTACTTTGTCAGAGTGTAGTGGTGGAGAATGAATGTCCTGTAGCCAGTTAAATGAAGGCAGTGTGTTTGTGTTCGGATTGTATTGATGATCAACGTTAGTGAAAGGAGAGCTGCAGCGCAATGCAATTTTTCAGTTGAGTTGTACATAATAAAATGCTATTGATTTAACATAGCATAATGTAAACATAATTCCAGTGGGCCTGTGGAGGAACATGCCCAAAGTGCTGAGTGTCCACATGGCTGTACTAAGGGACTCACAAAAATGTGTAGATGGAAACTCTTCTGTTGTCTTGGTGGGCAGAATGTGGAAATGATGAAAAATTAAAATAGAATTCTGTCAAATCTAGTTATGACTTTAGCTATTTTGGCATAAATTGTATTGAGTTCACAAGCAGAAGTTCTTTATTTATCTGCTGTCTTATCCCACTTCAATGAATCTGCTTTGGAGGTGATGCTACTATACTCTGGAATTAGTTCTACTGGTATAAGGTTTGTTTGGATTACCTCTATACTGCTTCTGGCAATCTTCCCACTGCTGTCTCCCAGTGCATTGCTTTGCACCCAGGTCAGCCTGTGTTTACCTCTGTGCTCTTTACTGCTCTGGAGTCATCTTGACCAGACGACACATCTCCATGTGCACCCTTTTACGAGTCCTAGGCTTTGTCTACACACACTACAGAGTTTTGTTGACAAAAGTTACACTCCTTTTATTAAACTGCTGTTGCATATCCACACTGCTCCTTGTGTCATCAGAGCGCATCCACACTATCAGCTCTTGCATAGACACAGTGCACTCTGTGTCAATCCTGCTGCACAACTGGCTGCAGGGTGCTTTGGGAAGAGTTTGCAATGCCTCATAGGGCAGATACAGCATCACATGATGCATATTTCTCAGTCTCATCATTTCATGGGCATCCTATTAGATTGCCACTTGCTTTTCAACTGAAGTGTGTGAGGTGGAGGGGTTGAGTGTGTGTGTGTGTCAGCGGGTAAGAAACAGAGACAGTATGTGTGTTGGGGGAATGTGTTGGCATGCTGTCTCTAAGTTCAGACAGCAGTCTAAGCAACCAATCCTGAAGTGTGGGGGGGGCCTCCCACATACATCAACCTCTGCCTCAGCACAACACGAGTCTCTCCCCCTGCTGCAGCAGCCCACACTGCCTACGTGCCAGCCGCTGTGCTCCTAGGGCTGGGGAGAGCAGGATTCCATTTTAATGATTCTGTGATTCCTTCCGAGTTCTCCCACAGCCTTCTCCACCCACAGACCAATGACCCACCCGTCCCGTAGTCTGGGCAGGAGAGTGTTTGCTGTTTTGCTGCCGGGAGCTGCATGGTCAGCTGGGCAGTAGCTATGTGAGCTCCAGAGTTTCAGAACTTCCTGGAGCTTTGGAAGGGGAGGGGTGCATGCCTGTGTAGCTGAAATGCAGGGCAGCGGAGTTCAAAACAGTGAGCAGAGTAGTCACAGCAGGCATTCTGGGATACTGTGGGAGGCCAGTTACGGTGACATAATGGCAGCAGCTATGCTGATGCTTTGTCGCTTTAACTTGGCCACAAAAAGCTCCATGTCTCTTGTTGAGGTAGTTTTATTTTGTCAGCAAAACAGGTAGAGTTTTGCCACCAAAAGTAGCTTTGTGGGGTGTACACCTCTGCTGTTTTTGTCAACAAAACTGTGTAATGTAGACAAGGCCCTACATGTGGGGAGTTCATTCAGCTAGAGTCACATGCCCATAAGAGCAGCTTTGCCCCCTGCTTCTGCATGGTCCCATTTGGTGCTCCTGGACTGCCTTGCCCTCTGGGGAGAGAAGCATCTCCAGTCCCTTTGAACAAGTGTCATCAGAATGTCAGGACCTATGAGCAACTGGTAGAGCACATGCAGGAGATGGATTACTCCCTGGCAACAGTCCGATGCTGCATCTCCAGTGGCGCTACAAGAACAGAGGGAAGAAAAGAGGACTTCTGGTAATGCGTCTCATACCTGCCATGCTATGACGAGCGGGGCTAGATTTTAGAAATGAAGCACCCATCAAACCCCAGCGTGAGGCTCTGGGCAGTTTGGAGCCAACCAGAGAAGAAACTCAATTGAGTCCTGACCTCAACCAGGAGAAGATGTTCTCAGAGAGCCAATAGCTCTTCAGCATGCCCAAGCCAGAGACCCAGGTGCTGGAGATGCCCTTGAAACCTAGGAGGGGACCAGCCTGAAACTGCTGCAGAGGGGAGCTCCGCCACTCAGTGTTATGTGCTGGGTTGAAATACACCTCTACAGGGGGATTTGACCAAAATTGTTCTGGGTACTGGCCAAGTGCTGGCACATTCAATGGATGTGGGCTGTCAGCCTCTCCTTGTTTTCCCCTACCCCGACCCCAGTGTGCTCAAAATGGTGTTGACTTTGGACACAAACTCTGAAGGGCTTATTTCCCTGAAGTATCAGATCCCAAATTGGGCAAATACGAATCTCCCCCTACCCACTTTCTAGTGCTGCTTGGTGCTCCCCCTCCCTCCCTGTGCACTGCAGCCTTCCTCCGACCCTGCTCAAAACAATGGTACCATGTTGGTTAAAATATGCAGGCTGTTTGCAGGGCAGGCACAATTATTGTAGCAGCAGCCAGAGAAAGAGCAAAAGCAATAGAGACTTCCTTTGTTTTGCAGTGTGATCAGCACCCTGTGCTTTCACCTCCCTTTACATTTGCAAAAACACACTATATTAGGAGGCTAATGGCACAAATGAGGCTATAGATATATTTCTTAATGCATAAAAATAGGATATTTTGTGGCTACAGTGTAAGCACTGTGGGTTCAGACCAGTTTCAAAATCTATTTTGCAGTGCTCTTGGTGCTTAAATGTAGATGTTATGAAAAAGAATTTAAGGCATGAGGAGGGTTGTACTTTGGAATGCACATTGCAGGCACTGCAGAAGTCCCTAGGTTGCAACAAAGGTGGTGCTTCCCTTCCTCTCTTGCACCAGCTGGGAGCAGGGAGAAGGCACAGGGAGCCCCCTTTTGCTTCCCCAAATGGCAGGCCCTGCCACACCATTCCACCCACTAAGACAAGGAGAAGAGTTTCCACCAAACATTGTTGTGAGCCTATCAGCACAGCTACATGTACACTCAGCACTTTGGGCATGTTCCTCCATGGTTCCACTGGTCTGAGGGTTGCACTGTGTAATGTGAAATTAATAAAGGTTTTACCATGCACCATCAGCTAAAAAAGATCCATTGAGGGACATCACCTTTCTAATAATGTCAATTATTAATAAAATCTTCATACAAACACATTGCATTCATTTCCTTGGTTACAGGATATTCATTTTTCTACTGCTGCACTCTGACATAGAATCATAGAACAGCTGGGTTGGAAGGGACCTCAAGAGGTCATTTAGTCCAACCCCCTGCTCAAACCAGGACCAACTCCCAACTAAATCATCCCAGCCAGGGCTTTGTCAAGCCTGACTTTAAAAACTTGTAAGGAAGGAGATTCCACCACCTCCCTAGATAACCCATTCCAGTGCTTCACCATCCTCCTAGTGAAAACGTTTTCCTAATATCCAACCTAAACTTCCCCCACTGCAACTTGAGACCATTACTCCTTGTTCTGTCATCTGCTACCACTGAAAACAGTCTAGATCCATCCTCTTTGGAACCCCCTTTCAGATAGTTGAAAGCAGCTATCAAATCCTCCCTCATTTTTCTCTTCTGCAGACTAAACAATCCCAGTTCCCTCAGCCTCTCCTCATAAGTCATGTGTGCTCCAGCCCCTCTAATCATTTTTGTTTGCCCTCCATGGACTCTTTCCAATTTTTCCGAATCCTTGTGGAGTGTGGCGGGCCCAAAACTGGACACAAGTAACTCCAGATGAGGCACTCACCAATGTCGAATAGAGGGGGGAGAATGATCACCTCCTCAATCTGCTGGCAATGCCCTACTTATACAGCCCAAAATGCTTATTCAAGCCCTTCTGGCAACAAGGGCACACTGGTCGACTCATATCTCAGCTTCTTGTCCACTTTGTAAACCCCTTATGTCTTTTCTGCAGAAACAAGTAGGGCCCATCACATCTCTACTTGTCCCTTGACTACTTGGAGGGTCTGGTCTCTGGCTGTTGTAACACAAATAAGTCATCCATTTTGCTGCCCAGCCGATCACTGAGGTCTCTCCCCCGCTTTCACATTCCAGACCTGACCTTCCTAAGGCAGATTTTCTCCGTATCCTCAGCAGTAGGTGTCTCCTTATTCCCTTCCTCTGCAAATTACCTCTGGCACATCTGAAGCTATCTAGGGTTATAAGTCTTTCTAGGGACAATATCCAGGGATGGTCTTTCCGATGAAGAGGTACCACTTGAGACCACCTGAGTGTGGGTTGAGGTTGTACACAGGTTTTTCACGTACAATTACAAGATCCAAGTTTTTCACATGACTACTGGGAACATTTACATGTTATTTTCCGTTTTATGTTATTAAGTACTGCTCAGGAGTGCGCCTTCAATATACCGGCTTTTTTTCCTTACTTCTGGATGTTCCAAATAACATTGCTTACTTAAAACTGTTATTTAGTAACAAATTTGGGAATTAAGATACTGCGTCAGGCAAAGTCCATCTATCCAGTATCCATTCTTGTCGCCCCATTCCAGCAGCGGTAGGAACATCCTGCCCGTCTTCCTCTTGATTTATCTATTCTTTTTGGCCTATTATTCTTGGCCTTCCACATCCTCTGGCAAGCAGTCCCAGACTGACTGTGCTTGTTTTATGTGAGAATAGTTCTTTTTCTTGTTTTCCTGCTCTTATTTCATTTGTGCCACTTTTTGTTTGAGAGGAGTAATAACACTTCCTTGTATTTTCCACGTTGATTTTATGTCTATCATACCGTGTGTTCTTTTCCAAGTAAAAGTCCCAGTCCTTTTACTCGCTCTATGGAGCTCTTCCTACCCCTATTTTTTTGCCCTTGTGCCTTTTCCTTCTCTTCTTTTGGTGGGGCGCCACTTGCATGCGTATCAGCGTGGGCGTCAGATTTTTGGGCATATGTATTTTTTTTATCTCTTCTATGTATAATTGGGATTATGTTTTCCAGTGTGCATTACTTTGCATTTATCAACATTGAATTTTTGTTGCCCATTCACCCATTTTTGTGAGATCCTTTTGTAGCTCTTCACAGTCTGCTTGGGACTTAACTATCTTGAGTACTGTAATTTTGTATCATCTGCAAATTTTGCCACCTCACTGTTTTCCTCTTTTCCCAGATCATTTATGAATATGTTGCATAGGGACTGACTCCATGGGTGCTCCAGCAATTAATGGGTGCTCAGCAACCACCAGCAGCCATACTCTCTCCTCTCCCCAGCCTGACAGATTTTTGTTATCAATTTGCCTGAGGCCACAGTTGATTAAGCTGGGGCCACAGGATTTTTTGGGGGGAGGAGATGACAAAGCACACCAAGCGTTTAAATTTTAAAGCTTTATTGATAAAATAATAAAATAACACCAGAAAGTGCTGGGAAAGCTCCCATGTCACTCAGGGGAAGAGAGAAAGTGTTAATTCCCCAAGCTCTAATCCACTTTTATGCTCACACACGCACGAACCAGACTGTCCAAGGCTGAGTGTAACATCAGAAGAAGATGGCGGGGAAGGTGAATGGGAGTGCTATTTTGGGCCCAGTCTGTTTAAGGATCCACTGTGCTCTTCAAGTTGCTTCAGCTCTTAGGAGGGTTTTAACTTCTGGGCTTTTTTGGGGGGAGGAGGGGGAGTTTGTTTAGGGAACTTTGCTTTTGGTGCTTTTTGTGCCAGTCCAAACTAACTTTCTGTGGTCTCTTCAACTTTCCCCAAAACACACCGGTTTCAGGGCCATGAGACAGTTCTGTTTGTTCCTGGCTGGCCTTTGCCGTTTTGCTCTTTTTTCCGGCCCCTGCATTTTGTTTAACAACTTTTTTTTTTAACGTCTGGGTGGGGAAGCGGTTGGACTTTCCCCTTTGGCTGGAGTCAGCTTTTTATTTTTGGACTGAGTTTGCTAGCTGCAGTGTTGAGTTAACCCGTTTTTTGCTTTCTTTTCTCTCCCCCACCCGCCTTCAGCATCTTGTAAACCTGCAAAGGAATTTTCCACTTTTTATTTACACACCTTTAACCCTCCCTGTAGCGAGGCGGTGTGGCTCCCCTCCTCCCCAGGGAGGGTCGAGCCCCGTCAGACACCTAAGGGGGCGGGGCCACACAGCAGTGAGCCCGCCCCTCAGAGGGTCAGGAGGAGACCGGAAGTATAAAAGCCGGCTGTCAGCGCTCAGATGAAGCCCAGCCGCCATTGGCAGCAGACCTGCCAGAAGGTGTTCGTGACTGGGAAGCTGCTGAGGCCCAGGGCCGTTGCCCTGACTGGCCGGAGCTTCCCCGTGCCCGCTACGACAAGGAGCTGCCAGAGCTTCCCCGCACCCGCTACGAGAAGTAGCTGCCGCAGCTTCCCCATGCCCGCTATGATGAGGAGCTGCCGGAGCCGCCCCGTCCCTGCTGTTACCCCGAGGAACCCCTGGAGCAGGCCTGGCCGGACTTCCCAGAGGTACTGCTGGACCTACCGCCCAGCCCCATCTGGGAGGGGCCCATGCTACTGGACTTCCCAGGGGCTGACGCCAGAGATCAGGTAGACCCAGAGGGGAGATTGGAAGTAGCCCAGGGGCAGCCGACTCCAGTCAGGCTGCAAATATACCTGAACCCATGTCAGTGTGTTGCAATCAGGAACCCCACTGACCGTTAGTGGTGATAACCGCTACTAGGACCCTGGGCTTGAACGCAGTGGAGTGGGTGGGCCTGCGTTCCCCCTGCCTCCCGTACTCGGGTGGCAGAATCCCCCTCCCCCCAGCCTGAGGAGGCCATATAGCCGAGTGGTTGCTTGCTCAGCCCTGAGCCAAGAGGGTCTGAGCCTCTGTGACATTGTGTTTGCTGCCCTTCCCAAACCAAGGGCTGGGCCCCTTTAACTGTACCACTGCTTGGTCCTGCACCAAAGGACCTGAGCTGCCTGAACTATTGTTTGCTCAGCCCTGAGCCAAGATGGTCTGAGCCTCTGTGACGTTGTGTTTGCTGCCCCGCCCAAACCAAGGGCTGGGCCCCTTGAACTATGCCACTGCTCGGTCCTGCACCAAAGGGCTTGAGCTGCCTGAACTATTGTTTGCTCAGCCCTGAGCCAAGAAGGCCTGAGCCTCTATAACTTTGTGTTTGTTGCCCTGCCCTATAGCAGAAGGCTGGAGCCCTAAGCAACTGCGTAGCATCGCTCAGCCCTGAAGAAAGGGGCTGACTTAGACGACGCGTATCGAGGCCGGTGTGGCTCCCCTCCTCCCCAGGGAGGGTCGAGCCCCAGCCGTACACGTTTACACTCCCCAAAATGCTTTGCAATGCTTCTAACAGCATTAGCAATATACAGTGCTGATTTACCTTTTTAGGGAACTTATTAAGAGGCGGGGGCCACTGAGTTGTGACACCAGTGCCTCTTGCCTGCCAGTAGCCCTGCTGATCAAATCCTCCCACTCCATCCCAGCACCTCCTACCTGCCGTGAACAGCTGTTTTGTGGCATTCAGGAGACTCCGGAAGGGGGAGGAACAGGGACAGGGAGTGCATGGGGGATGTTACCGAAATGTCGGATCCGCCTAGCTGAGAGCCAATGACAGCCATTATTTATTTACTTTTTTATTTAATTGTTTATTTATATCGGATATTTTGAACTTTAAAACTATTTTTTTAAATAATTTTTAAATAAATTACTAAAGTGTGAAGGCCTTGGCCATTGGTATATAGCATTATATGTATTTGGATGTATTACACGGGTAATAGTGTAATGGAGGAGATGGCAGAGGCAGTGGAAACAAGGTGCTTTTGGTATTTGTTATTTAACATTTAATTAGGGAGAGCAATACATGCTAAAGGATTTATTCAGAACACAGGGCGGAGCCTGTAGAATAAATCCCAAAATTTAACTAATACCATATTTTTAAGCATGGGTCCCACAAATTTTTTTTGCCAGTGTATAATTTTTTGTTTTTTTACTAGGATTAGTTTTTAATGTTTTTTTTAGTTAGGAATTTTTGGACTTTGGTAATGTCAGTGGAGTGAGTGTTTTTGGTTGGTTTTTTTTTTTTGAAACAGTTGTGGTTCAGCATTCTACAGGGGAGAGGTTACCAGCACATTACTCTGTAATGGTTTTGCTCTTTTTAGAAAAATTTAAAGGCACAGTAGATCTGTTAGTGGACAAGGGAGAGGTTACTAGCACTTTACCTTGTTCTTTTTTTCTGCTGTCCAGAAGGCACAGCAGAGCTAGAAGGAGGAATAGGCTAATTACTAGTAGGAGAATTTTCCCGAGGTGGAGAGGTCTTTTTGCAGTGAGAATTCTGGGTCTACACAGTCAATCTTTGGCATTTTACAGCAGTGTTGGTAGTCAGCAGGACTTAATAAGGGTTTTTTTTAGCATGGAGCCAAAGCAGTTTTTGTTGGTGCATTTTTACATAGATTCAGTTTTTTGGTTCCAAGGAGTGGCAGGGCTGCTAGGGTCTTTGGGTAGCACTTTTTTACCTGTGAGAAAAGAAACCTAATACATTTTATTAGTGCCTGGCAGTGTTTTGCAGATTTTATAGCTGCTTGAGCAAGTTTAAGCCCCACCCTTTTCTTGGTTGTCAGCCAAGTTTTAGCTGTGAGCAGTTTTTTTTAATGGAGCCAGTGTCTTATTATTAGCCTGAGCTTGCTAGCTATTTTTTTTAGTTAATTTATTTTGTTTTGGGGTTTTTTTTGGCTTTTATACAGGAAATTATTATTTTTTATTTATATATTTTTTGAAAATAATGAACACACAAACATTGCCATTATACAGTACATTAGTTTTATTATTTAATGTATGCCACATATACTTTTTTACTAAAATAACTTTATTACAGAGTTTTGGAGCAACAAGCTAGGACAAGCACACCCACTTTGAGGAGTTTACTTAATACAACTTTTAGTTTAGTAGCTTTTTACCATTTCTAGCCCTTTGGCTAGAAATTTGAGGTAGCCAGAAGGATCCCATGTACAATATGGGGAGTGGGTTAACTTTTTATGTTTTTGCTTTTAAAGACTGTTGGTATGCAAATTTTAATAACAATTTTTTAATTAAAAGATTTGGTCAATGAAGTTTTTTTTTTTACTTAAAGAAATGTATTAGATTTTAGTATTACATTTTTTTGATTTATTTAAACATTTTGTATTTTAAGTTGAATAAAACAAGTATTTGCATTTTAATTTAACCCCTCTGCTTGATTTTAAACCAGACCATTTTATGAAAACACTAAACACAACAATTCTGGCCACTAGACAAACACCGCAAGACAGAACATAGAACACAAAACATAATTTCTGTTGTGCCAGTAAATGCATGATACGTTGAATGCTGTTCAGCTGGCATCAGTTTTCTCTGATTATCTGAAAGACAAAAAACAGAGGTCTGCCTTTTTTTGGCTTGACAGTAACAGTGGAGAGGGCAGCTCCAGAGTCTGGAAGATAAGAATAAACTGTTCCTCTTTGGCATTTTTTTTTTTTGAACACCGGGTAAAGGCCATTTATTTAGCATATAATCCAAAGGGCTATCCTTAGAGGGTTTCTCTGAGATCCACCCATTTGTCTTTTGACACTTAAACAGAGAATTACACAGAGAGCAGAGGGAATTATGGTCTAAACCAGGATTTTCCACTTCTATTACACTGACCACTACAGGGGACGGGACAGAAGGATCTCAATTCGACCTCAGAACTTTATCGCACGCTATGGCTTCCACCCTGCGGAATTACGAATGAGAGGCTCAGTTCTACCCACATACCTAACGCTCAAATGTATACAGCAGAAAAACAGTAACTGGTTAACCAAAACAGAACAGAACCAGAAACAGATAGCGTTTCCTTATTTTTTTAGGGCTCACCTTACCGGAGCATGAACCCCAGGGGCTGCAGTGAAGTGAGGAAGAGGGGCTAAACACCCCGGTGGTGCCTCTCCTAGTTTGCCGCAGCCATCTGGAATCCAATGTCCGAGCTAGGAGGGTCCCATCTGGGTCGCCAGAAACTGTTACCGAAATGTCGGGCCTGCCTAGCTGAAAGCCAATGACAGCCAGACAGGGATAAGGAAAGGTTGCTTTATTTTGCAGAAGAAAGAAGAGCCTTGTACCTTGGTACAAAAAACTTTGTCTCATACAAATTTTACAAACTTTTTATACACATTCAGACAAAGACTTTTGCTATGTTAACACTTGATTGGTGGTTGCCAGATCCCATACTTCTGCAACCTGCTCAGCAAAAACCTGCTAAGAACCAGCTTCAACTGCCTTAAAACTGATAAGGGGAGACAGTTCAAAAGTTTAGGTTATTGTGTATGTGAGACTTCTGCTTCCCCTTACTGGCTGCTTGTAAGCTTTTAAGGGGGGCTACCAGTAACTTTTATAGGCAGGAGATGGAAAGATGCAGGGAGGGGGTGGAGCAGGGGCAGGAAGAGGCGGGATGGATGTGGGGTCTGGAGGAAGGGTGGAGTGGGAGCAGGGGTCGAACAGGGGTGGGGAAAGAGGCAGGGCAGGGCTTGGGGGAAGAATGAAGTGGGGGAAGGCTGGGCGGGAAGTGTCTAGCACCTGCCGGCTAGAGGGAAAATCAGCACCTATGATAAGCTGGAAAAGCACTGGTCCCAGTACAGACCCTGGGGGACAACAACTATTTACCTTTCTCCATTCTGAAAATTGACCATTTATTCCCTCCTTTGTTTCCTGTTCTTTTAACCAGTTACTGATCCATGAGAGGACCTTCCCTCTATATTACCCATGACAGCTTATCTTTGCTTGAGAGCTTTGGTGAGGGACCTTGGTCAAAGGATTTCTGAAATCTGAATTATAACGATATCCAACTGGATCTCCTGTAAAGAAACAGGATAACTTGTGGGTACACATTCAGACGACAGTACTAAATAAATTAATTTGCAGTAATAGCTTTCAGGAGACTACAAGCCCACCTTCACGAATGCGACTAGACTTGGAACATACAGCAAATCAGAATATTTATACATAATAGCAGAACATTGAAGGTGAAAGTAGCCAACCAAACTGTAACGAGGCAATCAATTGAGATGAACTTCAGCATCAGGAAAAAAACTTTTGAAGTAATATTGAGTATGATCTCTGAGTAAGAAGTGGTGAGGATACACTAACATGGGGAAAATAGTTTTATTCAATTAGTGAATGGCCAGCAACCAATCCCCAGTGGCGATCAAACACTAAGTTAATTGTATCTAATTGCAATATTAAATCAAGTTTAGCAGTCCTCTTTGGCGTTCTTGTTTTTGAGTTTTTTTGTTGTAAAATGGCCACCCTTCAAAGTCTGTCACAAGAGTCGTAAGAGGTGAAGTGTCCTCTTAAGATCCAATTATTGCGTGTCTGTTGGAATGTTATGATCTGATGCTCCTGATGATCTGTGGCCAGTTATTCTTTGGCGTAGCTGAATGTCTCGGTTGGCCAATGATATGGCAGGAGGGGCAGTGGCCCTGACTATCATGATGAGGATATACCAATTGGAGATGTGCAGTGTGAACGAACCCGGAGGCATGGCTGATGTGATTAGGTGCGATTAGGGCACTTGAATAGATATGTGACAAGTGGCATCAGCTTTGTGCAAGGATAGACCTTAGAACTAGACCAAGCTGGTTTACATCAAACAAATTTTGTCTCTCTCTCCTCCTGGATCCCCTGTAACATTCTATACTTGGGGGAAGCCTGCCCTGTACCCCATACCTCATTTTGTATATAAGCATAATTGTAATAAAGTAAGTCCAGTGAGTATCAAGCGATAATTAGGTTATGATCAACTGAAAAACAACTGTTCTATGTAAATATGTATATCTTTAAGTGCTTAGGAAGTATGAGATAGAGTATGTTACACTAAAATGTGCTGTTAGTTGGGGGAATTGTCCTGATAATACTTCCCCAGAGACAACAGCAAAGAAAAGTAACCAATGCCCATGGGGTGTCAAACAACCACAACAGCCATGTCCAACAAGTGAGTTATAATCATGACTCACCTGATAAGGCCACACTAGGGGAAATTCTCTCAACCTTACTTAGGGACCTCATCATATGCCTCAGCACAGCATGCCTGGACTGTATTCTCACAAGCACAAGGACTGAAGGTATAAAACAAACACAGGAGCCCCATAGCTTGGTCTTCCCTTTCCCAAGCTACCGGCCACGTCTACACTACGGGAATAATAGCGAATTGAGCTAAATCGTTTCTTAAAAACTGATATTTATAAAACGATTGTGCGCGTCCACACTAAGGCACGTTAATTCGATGGTGGGGCGTCCAGGTCCAAGGCTAGCAGCGATTTCTGGAGTGGTGCACGTGGGTAGCCGTCGTAGCATCCATAGTTCCCTTCAGTCTCCCACCGCCCGTGGAATTCTGGTTGAGAGCCTAGTGTCGATGGGGCAGAAATCATTGTCGCGGGTGGTTCTGGGTACAAGCCTCACCCCCCCTTTGTTGAAAAGCAGCAGACAACCGTTTCGCCGCCTTTTTCCCTGGGTGAACTGTAGCAAACTGCCATAAGCAATCAGCAAGCATAGGACACTGCGAGATCAGTAACTAGCAATCGTGAACGTTGTTCACAACCACTCTGTCAGCTACACTTCACTTGGCTGTCTATACCTGAGGAAGCGCATCGACTGCAAAGGCAGCAGAGAGAGAGATGAGTCAGCTAACGTGCACCGCGGCGATCAAAGCGATGAGGCATGGACACTCTCGAATTCTCCCACTAACCCGGCCCCTGCGTTGAGCTACGCTGGTAATGGGCAGGTTCTACCATCGAAATCGCCCCATTTTGGGTCGCGTGGAAAACTAGAGTCACAGACGTGGTGGGACCGCCATACTGTTTGCAGGTGTGGGTGACGAAATTCCCCAGTAGACGGCAAAACTTTAGCGCACACGAAGAGCTAATCAGCGTATAGAGGCGAGCATGTTCCCTTTCTGCAAACTTTCTGACTGCTTTCCACCTGCCCTGAAACTAGATGAGAAAGAGACGCCCACTCAAGATCAGTGATCGAAGCGATGGCCATAATAGCCCTCCGGAAGCTTTGCAACACCGAAGACAGCTACTCCCTGGTCAGCTGATTCGACGGTCGAATCAAATATGAGTGGGCAAATCTACTGTGGGGCCGTGTGATGCAGTACCAAAAAGCAATCGTTCACAGGCGCCTGTCTCTCACGAAAGTGTGACTCTTGGAAACGTGCAGTGATAGTGCGATGGCTTTGAGTCGCTGCAGATGGGATTGCCCAGTAACTGGGGGGGCCATAGATGGAAACCCATATCCCTATACTTGGCCCCAGAGCACCAGGGGCACCCAGTAACGTAAAACCGTGCAAGGTACTTTATTACAAATGTGACTGAGCAAGCACGGTGATCACAAGACGTTCACACATCCACGCGAGATGCCTCAGGAAGGGTCATGTACGCTTGTGTTATTCACAGAACACTGACTAAACTGTCAAGGCTGACGAGAAAAGAGGTGCAAATTACGTCACCCCAGACAGAAGAGTACACCGTGGGGGGAGGCATGAAAATGCTTCTCAGTCGTTTATCCTGGTGACCCAGCCTATCCCTGATGAGTAATGGTCTCCAAAGAAGCCATACACTCAAAGGGCCAAAGACTCCCCTCAAACTCCTCTTGTCGACAGCTGTCAAAGTGCGAGAGCTAGACATCATTATAGGCTGAGAAATGCGTGGCGTTTTAAAGAGCCGGCCGACATTACTGACATCACGCGACTTCAGACTCTATATTCAAGGGGCCAGGGGGGAGGCCTGAGAGCAAACACTGTGGGCCGCTCGAGTAGATGACATCACTGAGCGCAGCAAGAACTGGAAACGTGGCAAGCACACGGGACCAGGTACGGATTACTGAGGCTGATGTTCCCGCTGGAGAAGGCGCGCCTCTGATGACTCAATCCATTAAAGTCAAACCACCACCCCTTAACCATTGACTTACAGCTTGGAAGAAATAAGAAGTCAGTATCGTTAAAGAAATCATGTATCTTATTAAAAAGCATATCAAAATTTGGTTTAAAAAATCAGATGTCTTTCTTAAGAAGTCATCCCTGGAAGAACCCGAGCCCGCACCCCGGGTGGGATTTATTTTCTTTATGAAAAAGTAAGAACAAAGAAGGCAGAGAATTATCAATTGATATCCCTGCCTGCGGGCTTTTGGGAGCAGGATAGGAGGAAGGAAATGAGCGATCCATTAAAACTCAGTTTCAAAACGCGAATGACATGGCCGTGTCGTGGAAGGATCAGAGGGATGAAGGGCGGGTGCCATAGAATAGTCCTATCCTCCATGCTTCTTACAACTTCTGGTGAGGGGAGAGATATGGAAGTGGGATGCTTTGAGGTGCTCTAAACATTGGCTCGTCAGCGCACGCTCCTGTTATAGTTCCCGCTGCCTATCCTGAACAAATCCACATAGGCGGCTGAGGATATAGTGTGAGCATGCAGACAGCTGCAGCGTACATGATCCCGACACGCATTAACATCTGAGAGCGGATTCTTACCATCACTACAACCATCTACACACATCGAGCGTTCTCATTCCTATCCTTGCCAAGGAAAATAGATCCACGTTCACTGGCAATGATCTATTCCTGTACCGTAGATACTGAGCACGGGCCGTCTCACCTCACTCATGTATAGAGCTCTGTCATGCGCTGTCATGGACTGTCATGAATTTCTGAGAACATTTCATCTTCAATGTTCCTTTTCGGTCCTCCTGCGCTTAGCTGAGCTATGCCTCGGTGATGGTGTAGGAAGCCGGACAAATGTGCATGATCTGCATGGGAAGGGAAAACAGGGAGAGAAATTATGTAAAAATACATTTTTAACAGAACATACTGCTTGGAACTCTTCAGCCAGT
>NC_133781.1:3519707-3543389 GCF_003597395.2 Chelonoidis abingdonii | reverse complement strand
TGCTAGACTTCTGCTTGCATTCTCTTTTTACTCCTACAGCTTGTTCCTTTGTTGATGTTTTGTTTTTATCTGGGGGCCTTTTTGGCTTTAAGTTTAAAGAATGTTAAGTGCATCTAGCCCCTCCCTACACTCTGCCACTAAACTCCCTCCCAAAACTCCCATTAGATGCTCCTGTTTCACTAGTTGCCAATAAATAATTAAATCAAGTATTATGCAAATTAGATAAAACACTAGATAAAAATGGTAAATAAAACTAGTGATACAAAGTAACAAAATAGGAAATGACTTCCTAGGAAGAAGTACTGTGGAAAGGGATCTGGGGGTCATAGTGTATCACAAGCTAAATATGAGTCAACTGTGTAATACTGCTGCAAAAAAAGGAACATCATTCTGGGATGTATTAGTGTGAGTGTTGTAAGCAAGACATGAGAAGTAATTCTTCTGCTCTTCTCCATGCTGATTAGGCCTCCACTGGAGTATTGTGTCCAGTTCCGGGCATCGCATTTCTGGAAAGATGTGGACAAATTGGAGAAAGTCCAGAGAAGAGCAACAAAAATTATTCAAGGTCTAGAAAACACAACCTATGAGGGAAGATTAAAAAAATAGGCTTGTTTATTCTGGAGAAGAGAAGATTAAGAGAGGACGTAATAAAGTTTTCAAGTACATAAAAGGTTGTTACCAGGAAAAGGGAGAAAAATTGTTCTCCTTAATATCTGAGGATAGGACAAGAAGCAATGGGCTTAAATTGCAGCAAGGGCAGCTTAGGTTGGACATTACGAAAAACTTCCTAATGGTCAGGGCAGTTAAGCGCTGGAATAAATTGCCTAGGAAGGTTATGGAATTTTCATCATTGGAGATTTTTAAGAATGGGCAGGGGACAGGACTAGATGACTACTTGAGGTCCCTTCCAAGTCCTACGATTCTATGACTATCAAATTCTAAAATAGAAAATAAATGAAAATAGTTAGTTAATAATATAGAATGGATGAGTGTTATACTCAGTTTTATAGCATTGAAAAAAAAACCCTATGCACATTAACCCCTATAGTATTCATTTAATTATGTATGATATTAACAGTAGTCACATGTTGTTTATCCTAATTAAAATTCACAAGTAGTAGAATTGAACAGCTATATTTGGATAAATAGTTTCAAATCCATTCAATGAAGTAACTATATTACATCTACAATTCAACTTGATATTAAAACTTTTAAATTACGAATGATTTTGGACAAAACTAGGTAGGTTGAATAGGACAGTAGAACAGAAAGTAGTGTCATCTTAACACAAGCTAGCGAAAACATTAGTACTTCTTATACTTCTGTTTTAATAAGATAGTCTGAGGCTAAGCATGGTTCTTAAGGCAAATTCACAGTCATCGGATTACTACAGCTTGAAATTCAGCACTGTTTAGACACATACACACAATAACTGGGATAAAAGAATCACCCAATGTGATTATTATGCCACAGTGCAGAATAGATCAGATTAGCTCTGATTTTGAGGAGTTAATAGACAATTTTACAAGTGTGAAAGTTCAGAAAGCAGTTTGATTAACAAAGATATTCCAATTAAAGTTAATCAAGCAGTTTAAGTGGTTGTTCTCAGACAGCTGATAGGGAGAGACTGTATTGCAGGGAGATCATGGTATATCGTGGCAGAAGAAAGAGAGCTTATTAAAGGTGATTCCATACACCAATGGGTCAACACTGTAATGTCCAACTGTTGAAAGAACTACTGCAAAATACCCTGCTTTTGGGATTTAGGGGCTAGTCAAGTTCCCACACAAAGATTGGAATAAGGCTAGCATGGAGTGGAAGGTATGAACATATAAGATAACTCTGTAATTTAAAATGCACAACACAACTGAAGTAAGCATAAAAGTATTCTAAAGTTTAGAACACACACCAATAAAGAATGAGGTGAGATTTTGAAGTTAAAAGTAGATTTTCTTAGCCATTCACACAATGTAATGTTACAAGCAAGCAAGGTCTAAGGATGTTTCTCTCACTGGTAGATGGGTACCCTTACCATCAAATTATAGGCACAGTCACCATTTCTATCTCTGGCTCAATGATGCTAAGTAGTTGTATACAGTGGAACATCTTCGCTAGTAGAGATTGAGGGAGTCACGTAGCAGAATATCCTATAGCTCAGTGGCTGGAGTAGTCCCCTGAGAAGGGTCAGATTCCTGTTCAAATCTCTTTGTTTCATCCACTAGAGGGAGAACTTGAACTGGTGGTCTCCTGTATCCTGGGTGAGTACCCTAACCACTGGCATAAATGTTATGAGGGAGGACCTTCTCCCCCAGTGTTTTTCTGATGGAATTTGGTTGCCTTTGCACCTGCCTACAGGCCCAGGACCCATCTGCAGGTCAGTGACGAACCCTCTTGATCATGAATTGCAGACACAGAGGTGCCTATCTTTGGTGAGAGGGGTGGGGCTTAAGACATACTAAAAATCTTTGATTATCAGCAGGTAAGTATAACCCGTGGTCTGTGATGTGATGTTAGATGGGATGGGGATCTGAGTACTGCAGAGAATTCTTTCCTTGGTGCCTGTGGTGAGTCCTTGCCCACAATGCTCAGGTTTAGCTGATTGCGTAATTATGGGTCAGGAAGGAATTTTCCCTCCAGCAGATTGGCAGAGGCCCTTGGAGGTTTTTTGCCTTCCTCTGCAAGCATGGGCATGGGTCACTTGCTGGAGGATTCTCTGCAGCTTGAGGTCTTTAAACCACAGTTTGAGGACTTCAATAACTCAGACATAGGTTAGGGGTTTGTTACAGGAGTGGGTAGGTGAGATTCTGTGGCCTGCACTGGGCAGAAGGTCAGACTAGATGATCATAATGGTCCCTTCTGACCTCAAAGTCTATGAGTCTATGAATCTAAAAAGTACGTGTTGTGAGGCTCAGTGTCACCACACTTAAGTCCCTGGGTGAACGCTGGTTTAGAACACTATCAAGAAGAAATGAGAAGTCACAGCATATAAGACACACGTGGTTTGAGGTGTGTAACACCAAGTTTAAATGGAGCAACTGAATAGAGAATGCTAACAGAGTAATTAAATCCCATCACAATGTGGGAATCTTATCTCAGCCTCTGCTTTGCACAGCTCTGTTCCAGGAAGAAGATTTCATCCTCTGCCTTAGTAACTATGGCATATCCTTGTTACACAGCCACTCTAGCCTGGCCTAACCCTCTGAGATTTGTGGGAATTGGCAAAGGTGTCATTCACTTATCTCATCACTAACCAGGACACTGCTAGGGTTCTGTGTGGATCCTCTTATGTATAGTGAGGTTTAAGCTGTGCTGGACAAGAAGAGGCAGACACAGAGGGGAGAGAAGAGATAGGACAGTGAAGATGAGGGAAAATACAGCTTTTGTTGGTGTTCTCAGCATATAGAGAAACTCCTCGGTAATAGACAGATATTTTGGGCTGGCAAGTCAGTCATGACAGCTGTTGCTCAGGACCCCAGTTCACTTCCCTAGTCAGGAACATTGTCTGATTGATCTTGTTGGCTCCCTCCCCTTCACTGATCCTTCTTAGGATGGGCAGATCTAGGTGGACTGTTTCATCTCACCATGCTGGCGTGCAGTGCAGCTCTTTTCAGTATCAAGGTGGAAAGCTGAGAGACTGAGATAGGATAGGAGCGGGGTGGCGATGGGGGCAGAAAGGAGCACATGAGGGACGGGAAGACAGAGCAGGAGCTTACATGTATCAAGGACCTTGCCGGCACAGTGATAATGGTCAAGCATCCCCACTAAATATCAGGGTCTGGTGTCACAGAAATAATCCTTCTGCCGCAATTGCAGTGATGATAAAAGTTCTTTCTTCTCGAAGGAAACCTCTTTTTAAGGGCCCCAAAAGGTAATGGGTGGGTGGAAAAATCCATCCTCTCATTATTTTATGCACCAATTAGTCCTAGTTTCTGACACATCAGTTTTGGTTCATTGATTTCTGATGCTCTCCGCCTCTTGTTTAACAGTTACAATTTTAATACAGTCTTCATGTGTGGGTACAGGCTAAAGTCTGGGTGTTAGTTCAGCCCAGGCTGGTAACCTGTTCACTTCGCGGTGAGAATACAGACGCCCGTCTGGACTGGCAGCAACAAGGGCCAGGTTCAGTATCTAGGGGTTCCGTTTCAATAACACAATTCAAAAGCGGCTCAAACCCCCACCCAGTGACCTGGGACAATTACATACCACCCCCTAAGTGCCTCTAGGAGGCAATACTTCCCCTCTTACAAGCACTGAGTCTGAGTGTAGCAAAATCCTTTTAATAAAAGAGGGAAACAATGCAGCATTATGTTGGGGAAACACCACAACCAGGATTCATAACACAAACCATGAGCAAAAGACCCATCCCCAAGTAAGTTTGGCAGTATCCTTTTCCCCTCAGGGTCTTAAGTCCAACCACTCAAAAGATCACCCCAAAGTCCCAAAAGTCTCTTGAGTCCAGCAACCCAAAAATCATCCCAAAGTCCAACAACCCAAAAGTCTCTGTCCCTGGTCAGTGCAGCCCCCGAGTTCAAAAGTTTATCTGCAGAGTTCTATTCCTGCCCCAGCTGGGTGGAAATGGATGGGGGAGAAAGGGGCACATGGGGGTGTTAAAGGGCACCTTACGTGGTCCAATGCCAACTGTCTCACTTCTCCGTGGGATTCTGCTCCAGCCTTCACCATGAGCCGCTCCACTACACTCACAGTCCCGTGGGCCACTCCAACCATCCCGCAAACTGCTCTGCTCTGCCAGCCACTTAGCAATATATCCTCAGGCTCCCCCACAAGTTAACACAGCACTCAGTAATCTCAGCTCTTAGTGATTTCTGTTTCAAGTAGAGGAGTCCTAGTGCTGGTACACCATTAGCCCAGAAGCCTGTAACTAAACTCCTAATGGAATCAAAACAAACTCTGCTAATCAACAGTGGTGAGAGGAGAAGGTGCAATTAGTGTTTCAGGCCCTCAGAAGCCACCCATACCATCAAATAAACATGCTTGTCCCCAACCTCTTTCAATTCATGGGGGGAGGGGTTTGGAACTCATGTCCTTTGTCTAGAGAGTGCTACTTAGTTGATGGTGAGTCCCTCTGTCATGAAAGAGTTCCACTGGCCTTGATTCACATAATCAGAGTAACAACACTTTATTCTTCCTGCCCCAATAACAGAGAAACTGGGGATCCCACGGCAGCCAAAGTGACCATTTGGACAGCTGTGGGCTCATGCTAGGCGGGGTGGGTGTGCCTATGCAAACAAGACCAGCCCCTGACGTTCTTTTCCACAACTCACCACAATTCACCACCAGATATCAGGGTAGACCTCATCCTGACTCTGCTTACACAGGCAATATCCTTCAAACACTAATAGTCTTTCAAAGCCTTCCCACAATTCCTCCCCACCTCCCATGTGCCCAGAAGGACATACAAGTTCTCACAAAATTCAATGGGAAAGAATCAAAGAGCGGCTCAGCTCCCTGAAGTGCTAAGAACCATGTGGTGGGCCCCCACAAATTACAGCAACACACACAATGTGCACAGCACCGATGAGGACACAGCTTTGCAGAGTGGCTGCTCACAGCCTGGCTAGACTAACCCGTGCTGAGACCCTGCTGTCAATCATCTGGGTTCAATATCCTGAGCTTCTCACAGACAACATCCATTCCCACACATACACAGCTAGCCAGACACTGGACATGGATGTCAGAAACACCTGACCTGCTTCCGTCACCTGCCCAGTCAGGCCACTCCTTACTTCAGACAAAAAAAATCTTTGCAGAGATTGCTCTCCTGCTACCCCATGCACCACAGACCCAAAGAAATGGAGAAGCCACTCTATTCTCACCTGGGCTCAAACACAGACACAGAGTCATCTTAATCCATGAAGCAGCAGCAGAGGTTACTGTAATGCTCTATTCCCAGGAACTCCTGAAAATTCTCCCCATTGAAGAGGTCAGGGAGCACAAAGACATATTAGTGAATCACAATAGCTAATTCCTTAATTCTCTGCTGCTTCTGACAGTCTGGCACTGGAGAGCCCCCTTCCCCACTTCACGGCCCTGCAACAGCTAAAACAGGCATGGAGAAAGCTGGTGATGAGTGGCACATGAGCAAAGAGAGAGAGATCAGAACATGTAACTCTTGTAACTTTGCACCAGTGCTCCCACAGCACCAGGCGAAGAATAGTTATTACAGCAGCACCTGGATTCTCAGTGGGAAATCAGGGCCCCACTGGGCTATTAGTGAGCTTATATGGTCTCAATGACCACAGTGTCTATACACAGTACAGTATAGAAGGCATTTATCATTATACCCCTGTGAAATAGGAGGTGCCATTATCCACATTGTACAGTTCGGGGACTGAGGCACGGACAGTCTAAAGGAGTTGCCCAAATTCGAATGAGACATCTGAGGCAGAGCAAGAAATTGAACTCAGCTCTCCTGAGTTTCAATCCCAAACCCTAATCTCGCTGGACTCTGACAGTAGGCATGAGAGATTCACAGAGGCAGAGACACTCCCAGATCCAAGGCATTTCAGTGTAAAATGACAAGACAGACAGACCGTGGACAGTTATCTCTATTTCACAGAGAGGGGACTGAGGACCAGAGATAATGAAGCTGGCACCTTTAAAGGGGCCCAGTCACACAAGGCAATGGAAATTGGAGGTTTAATTCTCTGGGACTCCTTTGGGGCCTGCAGCCTCAGTGGCTGACAAAAGCTCCGACAGGGATCTGGCAGCAGAACCTGGAACTGACCGCAGGTCTCCTGAGTCCCAGAGTAGGGCCCTAAAACATGACCAGAGCCCTCCTCACTTTTTTCTGCCATAGCAATATGTTGCACACACCACTCCCAGACGATACCTTACTTCATACACACTCCCTCAGCCCCAGAGCCCAGCCCCTCTTACTGCAAGGAACCACCACTTCACCAGACCAGGAACAGACACCAGTAGCAACACCCTCCTTCCAGGAATTCAGCACATTGGCACAAGGGGTGGCCCTGGAGACATTGATAGCAGCCAGACCCATGATTCTGGTTCGTGCCCTTTCTGACAGCCAGAAGAGTCAAGAACATCTGTGGCCTGCTGCCAACACAGCTGGGGTGGAACATGAGCAAGATGGAGGTGAAGCACATTTGAAAATCTGGCTGTTGGGGACATAGGCAGAGCTGAGTCATGAGACATTGCTCCATCTCTGAGACTGGGGTCAGTCCCAGAGGATGCAGCTTGCCTTGGGAAGGGGAAGAAAAGAATGAGTTTGTCTCACATGAAAACCTTGTTTATGGGAAGATTAGCACCATTATGTCCCTGAATCTTTCTTGTCCTGTGGCAGGGAACAGTTTCACCCACACAGGATCTATGGATTATAAGGGCTCATCCCCCTGAAATCTGGGAGATCAATGGACAATACTGCATAGAAGCTGACCAAGATGATTCAGACAACCCACAGCTTCTAATATCCTGTGGGGCAGGAATCCTTACCCAGCAAGGCCACAGTTTCATAATTCTCCCTCTTGATGCCCCTTGTACAGGGATCTCTAATCTGAGTCCAGCAGGGCCCATTCCCCCTCAGCAAAATACACAGCCACCTCCTTGAAGCTCACCAGCTCTACTGCAGCCATTTCCTTTCCCTGTCCCCAGGAACAGTCAGATGTTCTGGCACAAAATATGGATGTGCTTCTGCCGCCTGTCAGGGTGAGAAGGGCAATTGGGGAAGTTTCAGAAGGGGCTTTAGTGCATTTCACACCTCCTGTCCAGCTCTTTCCCCCAGGTCTCTCCCCTCACCTGAAGGCTCCAGCTCAGGAGTTGGTGTGGGCAGAGCCTGGGGCTGCCTCAGGGACTGGTTCCAGCCACTGAAGAATGTCCTCCCCCTCAGCTGGGCACAAAGGGGGGTTAATGCAGGTCTCTCCCCACACAGACCCCTCCGGGGAGAAGCAGTGACTCAGTCTGGGCTCCCAGATCACAATAGAGGCAGCAGCCTCTGACCCAGGAAGTTCAGCCCCGGATCTGAGCAGTAACATCTTTGAAGCTGCTCCTCATCTACCTGAAGAATAAGGGAGGTGAATGGCTCAGGGTGGGGACTGCAGCACCAGTTTGTAAATTGTTTTGGATGAAACTGACAATGCCTGAGCTGTCAGATCAGAAGGAGCTTCATTCAAATAAAGGTAGGCAGATGTATGATAAGTCTTGAGCAGGGCCCCCAGCCTTGAAAATTCCTGGCACCATGAAAGAATATAACTCACCACCATGGGGGACAGGGCCCTGCTGACTGAGAGATGGCACACAGCAGGGGCTGTGCTGATGGACCAGCAGCCAGAGCAGCCAGCCCTATCCACCGCATCTTGGCCGCACCACCAGCCTTGCACACCTACTCCCATCACTGGCCACTGGACCCCCCACTCACTTCTAATGGGCGGGCGACTGGCGAGTTGGGATCTGGCCAGTAGCAGGACCCCTCAGTACTGATGTGGGGGACACAGAAAATACAGGACAGTTTGCCCGTTTTTAGGAAAAAGTCGGGACACCGGCAGGGGGGCTTAAATACAGGACTGTCCCTTTAAAAATGAGACATCTGGTCACCCTAACCAGGTCCCAGCTGAGTGGTCTAACCAATGCTAAAAAAGTGACAAAGTGAACATCACCTTTGCCTCCTCCTTTTCCACTGGTCACTGTGTGGAGTGAGGAGGCTCCAAACTCATTCTCACAAGGAACAGCTGAGGCACCAGAGCCACTAGGTTTCTGCCTCTTTATCACAAATGACCCTTGCAGAGGCTCTGACTTTCCAATGTGCCAGGGGGTGATTGACCTCCTGACTCTGTCCCAGACCCAGGACCGGTGCAACCATTTAGGTGACCTAGGCAGTTGCCTAGGATGCTGGCATTTGGGGGGTGCCATTTTCTTCGGCAGAGACCAGTGGCTGGATCTTTGGCCACACCGGTTGCCTCCGGCATTTAGGTGGTGGGAGCTGGGGCAGGGGAGCACAGGGAGGGCCGCCTGCAGCAAGTAAGGGGGGGGCAAGCAGGGGAACTCCCTGTCCCAGCTCACTCCTGCCCCGCCTCCTCCCTGAGCACACTGTGGCTGCTTCACTTCTCTCACCTCCCAGGCTTATGGTGCCTAAGCTGATTGGCACCGCAAGCCTGGAAGGGGGGGCAAAGAAGAATGAAGCAAAGCCCTTGGCAGCTTCGACCCGTGGAGGCGGGGCAAGGGGGGTGAGCTGCTTCATTTCTCTCTTTCTCTCTGCCCCTGGCTTGCGGCGCCAATTCAGCTTATGCTTCATGCACGCAGCAGGGTGCCTGGAGCAGGGGAGGGTGTGCCTCAGGGTGAGGGTGGGGGGTGGAGCTGCTGCAAGGGAGGCGCCTCAGATGGAGGTGGGTTAACTGCGTGGGGAGGGCACCTCAGGATGGAGGGGGAGCTGCTGTGTGGGGGGAGCTTTAGGGTGGGGCATGGGATGGGGAGGGTGCAAGGTGGAGTTCTTGCCTAGGGAGACACAACATCCTGCCCCGCCCTGCCCAAGGACCCACCTACCACCCTTCCCAAATGGCAGCACCCGACTGCCTCTTCCTGCCCCACTCCCACCCTGCCCCTCTCTTTTCCACCTCACTCACGCCCCTCCCTGAATGGCACTGCATCCTCGATCCTCCCCTTCGAGCCTCTTGCATCTGTCAAAACAGCTGATGGTGGAGGTGGGAGGCGCTGAAGTGAGCTGTCTATGCGTGGGCACCAGGGAGAAGGAGGAAGCTGATGAGGGCCTGGCAGTGGGTTGCTTTTCTTCCCTCATAGGTGCTCTAACTCCAGGGCACCCAAGTGGAGTAGCACCTATGGCTGTTCGTGGATCCTCTTTGTGGGGTGTGGGGGTTGGGGGTGCCCTTTCCTCTTCCGGTTCATTGCACAGAACCCTGAGCAGCACAAATGCTAGGCTTGGTTGGACCAAGTCTGGTGTTTCTTTAGCCCAGATGTCACACCTCTTCAGGCTGATGGTCTTCTCCAAAATCAGAAAGTTTGAACCTTCCCCTTATCTGTAACAACACAAGGGAAGTGTTAACAAGTGACACACTTGCAAGCGTGTTGTGTGTGCATTGGGGACGGAGAGCTGGCAGAGACTGATTTGGTCAGAGGGTGGGTGTGCGGGGAGGGGGGATATTTTTTTGCTGCAGATCGTTCGTAACAACATTAAACATCTCCTAGCACCACGAGTGCCTTCCCTGACCCTCTGCCAGTCACGCTAAAGCGGACCCGAGCAGCTCAGGCTTTAGCCGAGCAGGAGACCAGTGTGTTTTAACCTGCAGGAATCCCGGCTCAGCCCCTGCTGGGGAACCCAGCTAGAAAGACCTCCCCAAACCCCCCAAAGCAGCCAGAACCACCCCCAGCTTGCTTCTGCTTGGCCCACATGCTCAGCACAGCTGCCGTGGCTATGCATCTCGCCTCTCTCTGCCACACCCCTGGCACTCGGCTGGCGGGGCAGAGTCTGGGGGTTTCCACCCAAGGAGAGCAGCTCGGTTACCTGTTCTGCAGCTGTGAGGCAGGGAACAGCGAGGGAGAGGCGGGGGGGCGGGGAGAAAGCGTTGGCAAGGGGCAGCGGGCTACTCTGTTCCCCACTCCGGGCTAATCTGGGGGCTGGCACGCGGGGGTTTTTTCCCGGGAGAGAGCTGCAGGCGCTAGAGACAGACTGTGGTTATTGCTACGAGTGAGGAGCTCCGGGGCTGAAGTTCCTGGCTCAGAGGCTGCTGCTTCTTCCATTGTGACCCCGGAGCCTGGGCTAAGCCGCTACTGCTCCCCAGTGGGATTTGTGACCTGCATTAACCCCTCTCTGTGATCAGCCGGGGGCAACTTTCTGCGGTGGCTCGAACCAGCCCCGAGCTCTGCCGACACCAGCCCCTGAGCCGGAGCCTGCAGGTGAGGGGAGAAACCCGGGGGAAATGGCTGGGGCCTGCAGCTGAAAAACGTGATTTGCTAGTAGCAGCAATTACTGATATGCGAGGTTATTTGCAGAAACTAGTCCTGGTTTGGTCCCGCTCCCCTTTCCTATCTTCTGGTCCAGGGGTAGCAAATTGTAACTCAGGGGGTACCTCTGTCAGAAGTTGCTACCAGTCAGGTTGTAGGACTCTATGGGCTGCCTTTGGCCATCAGTGGCTACACTAACGTTCTTTTCTATGCAACAAAGGGTGTCTGATGAAAAAACTTGGCAGCGATGTGGGATGGAAGCATAAAGCCTTCAGCTTCCAAACAGCCCTGCCTGGTGCACTAATGGATCAATTACCTCTTAATAGAGTGAAGTCATTTACACATTATTATGCAACTTATACATATTTTTGATGAGTATTTGTTATTAAAATATAAATTAAATAGCACAATGACAAGCATCTGCACAATGGTAACAAAGGTAAATGATGAAGTGCTAAGAGTAATGAAAATAACATTTTAAAAGTAATCAATTTAAAGGAGCCAAAGTATATTTAAAATGGATTACAAGGAAGGGAGCTCAGTTCAGGGAATCCCAGCAGCACACAAGAAAAATCTGTGAACTGCTCAGAGACATTATGCGGTCCATATAAACTGATAAGGGATTCTTTGTTTCTGAGGGGGTGCATATGTATTTCACTGAATCAAGTCTCATGTAGCACCTCAGCTAATAAGGAACTGAGGTGACTAGGCATTGGGATGCCTGTGCCTTTAAGAACCCAGCTCTGGGAAGCCTATGCTGAGATGCACTGGGGGAAGGGATCAGAAAGCTTCTCTATATGCCCTCACCTATTTTTGCAAATACTGGTGTCTCTCTCAGTCCACCTGACTAACTGTTACCTCCCCTGCCTCTGCTGGGGTTTTGCCCTCGGTCACCCTCTGGCAGTGCCTCACCTCTGGGCTTAACTCCAGCTTCTCCCCTCAATTCCTCATTTTATCCCTCAGCCCCATCCCAACCCTGCCTCCAGCTGCTTGAGCCCCCTGGCCAGTGAATTTCTGGCCTCTGCTCAGATCCTGGCCCCCTCTCCTCTGATTTCCTCCTTTTAACCCCTGTAAAAAGCAGTCCACAGAATCTGATGCCAAGTAAGGGCATGGTGAAGGGGCAGTGACTTCAGCAGATGTTACTGAGCATGCTCAGTACACCCTAACTAGCAAATTAAGTCAGATAACAATTTTTCACATAACACCTAACAGGAAAGTTACGCTGCAGAAACAGGCCCTCCTCGCCCCATCTCTGCTCCTGGGGGTCTGTGAATCACAGCGCTGCTGCCCTCCCTGACACTCTCCTCCTCCCTCCCTTCCCCCCCCCCCCGCTTTCCTCCCCTGAGTGCCAGCTCTGGGATAGCGAATGCTCTGGGACTGGACCGGTGACCGAGTCTCCCAGCCCAAGGGGAGGGGAGAGGGACAGCAGGGAAACGGGGAGAAACTGGAAGGGAAGCAGGAACAAAAAGTGGGGATGGAAGTTCCCAGCTTCCAGCCCTGCCCAGCTCCATTCACTGAAGCACCCTGGGGCAGACTGACTTTTCTGGGGAGAAGGTGGGGAGTAGGAAAAGCCAGTTCCTGCCTCTGCCTGGTCCCGCACTGCTGGGGAGAGTATCAGGGGAGATTCCCCAGGATGGCTCCTTTTATCCTGCTCTTTCGTAACTGCTGGAGCACATAGTGATGATTAGTGTTGGATGCACAATTTTAGTCTAAAGGAACCTTTTCAGATGCTTATAATACACTCATAAGAATGGTCAGACTAATAGTCCATCTAGACCAGTATCCTGTCTTCCAACCATGGCCAATGCCAGGTGCCCCAGAGGTAATGAACACAACAGGCAATCATCCAGTAATCCATCCTGTCACCAATTCTCAGCTTCTGGCAAACAGAGGCTAGGGACACCATCCCTGCCCATCCAGGCTAATAAGCCATTGATTGACCTGTCCTTCATGAACGTATCTAGTTCTGTTTTGAACCCTGTTACAGCCTTGGCCTTCACAACATCCTCTGGCAATGAGTTCCACAGGCTGACTTTGTGTTATGTGAAGAAGTACTTCCTTTTCTTTATTTTAAACCTGCTACCTATTAATTTTATTTGCTGACCCTAGTTGTTCTGATATGAGAAGGAGTAAATAATGCTTTCGTATTTACTTTCCCCCACCAGTCATGATGGGTTATCATATCCCTCCTTAGTCATCTCTTTTCCAAGCTGAAAAAATCCAAGTGTTATTAATCTCTTGTCACATGGAAGCTGTTCCATAGACCTAATCATTTTTGTTGCCCTTTCTGTACCTTTTCCAATTCCAATATATATAATTTTTGTGACAGGGTGACCATTTCTGCACACACTATTCAATATGTGCACAATATATTTTCTGTCTTATTATCTTTCCCTTTCCTTAGGATTCCCAACATTCTGTTAGCTTTTTTGACTGCCACTGCTCATTGAGTGGATATTTTTAGGGAACTATCCATGATTACTCTAAGATCTCTTTCTTGAGTGGTAATAGCTAATTTAGACCCCATCATTTTTTACTATATGCATTTTGGGACTCATGCACTCTGGCAATTCCTATGTTCATCTTTAGGGATGAAATTCTCCATCCAGGGGTGAATATTTTAGAACGTTAGAGGGAAATACAAATAGTCTGCTTCTGAGAAGGGACCAGAGAAAAAAGATGCACTTACTAGGGGTTGGGGATCGGGGAAGGGGGCAGAAACATTTTTCTAATTAAGAAAAAAAATCATTTTTCTAGCAATTTTAGTGCCTTTTGGCTACAGATTTGACAGAATTCCTAAACTAGACAGGCCGCTCTCTGTTGTCTGGTGAATATCTCTGTCAAAATGTGTCCACGCAGACTGAGCTGTTTGTATTCAATAAAATGTGGTTACTAATTTAAGATCCAATCCTAAAGATGGTTACGTACATTCTTGTTTTTGAGAATCTGATTATTTCCATTGACTTCATTTAATAACAGTTACTGTGAGGGTTTAAAATGGTGTCAGTGTTTTTAGCCCATGTAGGAGCTCCTGGGTCTCTGCTGTAATTAGGTGACTATGGCCAGGATATTAGATGCTGGAGCAGAAAGTTCATTTTCTCAGCCCATACACAAGCAGCTGAGTAAAAGTGCTGCTCATCAGCAGTGTCAGGCTATTCAGAACTGAACCCCAATGTGGCAGGCTCAGCACTTACAAAAATCAGGCCACTTATTTGAGAGAACTGGATTGTGGATTTAAGAGCCGAATGTAGGTTGCTTTTTTCAAATATTTTGACTCACATCAACCATTTCCCTAGTACAGCAGAGTCTACATTTGTCTGCAGAGAAAGAATCTGGGATGGATAGAGGATTTAAAATGGATTAAAGCCCCTTCTGAAACCTTCTCCAGGCTGCAGAAATTCACATCCAGGATTCACTGCAAGATGTCCCATCCTTCCCAGGTGACGGAGAAGGGAAATGACTGCAGCTGAGCTGGTGACCTTCGAGGAGGTGGCTGTGTATTTCACAGAGGAAGAAAAATGGGCCCTGCTGGACCCGAGGTTCAGAGAGCTCTGTACAGGGACGTCATGCAGGAGAATTATGAAGCTGTGACCTCGCTGGTAAGGATTCCTGTCCCCTCGGTTTTAGAAGTTGGGGGGCAGAGGCAGGTTTTCTGAAAGCATCTGCATTAGATTCTGTACAGGGATAGTCATGGGGTCACCTGTTATTCCAGAGGGGATCAGGCCATGTATTCTGCCGTTCCTGTGTATAAGAGACAGTCCCCCAGTGCATCATATCCCACAGATCAGGAGAGATTCTAGGGATGTAATGACGGTGCCAAACGTCTCCCCCTAATCAAAGCTCAAGTGGGAGAAAAATAAACAAGAGTACTTGTGGCACTTTAAGAGTACTAACAAATTTATTTCAGCATAAGCTTTCGTGGGCTTACGCTCATTTTCTTCGGATGCATAGAATGGCATACACAGAGACAGGAGATTTTATACATACAGAGAACATGAAAAGGTGGAAGTATGCATGCCAGTTGGAAGAGTCTAATCAATTGAGATGAGCTATGTCAGCAGGAGAAAAAACCTCTTTTTCAAGTGATATTGAGATGACCCATAGGAAGGTGTGAGGAGAATCTTAATATAGGGAAATATGATTCAATTAGTTGTTAATGACCCAACCATTTCCCAGTTTCTGTTTAAACCTAAGTTAATTGTATTCTAATTTTGAAATATTAATTAATGCAACAAAAAAAAACTTCAAAACAGGACTCCAAAGAGAGACTGACCGAAACTTGAATTAATATGCAAATTATGTCTCCCAGATTCCCTGAAATGGCCCCCTCAAGGATTGAGCTCACAACCATGGGTTTAGCAGGCAATACTCAAATCCCTAAGCTATCCCTCCCCCTCTGGGTCCAGTTACCATTAGTTCTTCCCAGGGCTGTCCCTTGTATTACATGTGCTGAACTCTTGGGAAGTGGCGTGTTGTCTGAGAAATGGATCATTTCATTCCCACAGCTGGGCAGAGATAGTTCCGGATAGCAGTGAGAATTTTGATACAATTTGCACCAGCAAAGCAAGCAGCTGCTTGGGGCAGCCCATTTGCAGGGGCGGCAGCTAGCAGGGATCCAGCCTGGGAGCTGAGAACCAACAGGGGGCCCTGGGAGCTGTAGTTCCTTGGTTAGCTCCCTGCCTATAGAACCCAGCCCTGGAGCAGGGAAAGAACTACATTTCCCAGCATTCCTTGGCCACTATCAACAGGAAAGTGGGGAGGGAGTATGGTAGCTGAAACCTCATGCTGCAGCTCTTGCTAATGAGCTCACTGCTAGAGCGGGGTGGCACTGTGAATGGGGAACAAGTGTGCCCAAGGAGTAGAAGGCTTTGGCCCAGATATCCCTTTCAGAAGACATCCCCAGACTGGATTAGGGATACTGGTGTGACCTCACCTTGCAGCCCCAAAAGAAGGAATTGGGTGGACTAAATGGACAGTGCCCTCTCTCTATCTGAAGCCTAGCAAGGGAGGTATGTGGATCCCACTAGAATTTTAAAATGAAAAGTAAGGGAGGGGAGGCTCTGACTGGACTGGGCAGCTTTTAGATACAGTACCAGGCACTTAGGAGGATTTCCACTTCTGAGCCATGGAAGCAGAAATTGACTTTTCCTTTCCAGATTTAGCTAATATTCAGAAAGGGAATCTAGCACCTGCCTTCCAGATTTGAACACCTCAAAATTCAGGAGTGCTCAAGCTCAATTTGGGCAGCTGTTACTTCATTTCTCCCAAATCAAATATACTGATCCACTGTAATTTGCTGTAGAAAAAGTAGGATAAAATTGAGCAAGAAATGCTTCCCAGTGGTTTTTTAGGACTGGAATTGCTATTTTCAACAGCCATTGCTTTTTTTTTTTTTTTTAGTTGTTTAAAAAGGAAGACAGTGATATTGCATTGGCAAATTCCCCATAGAAACAAAGAGTGGAACAAAAAAAATAATAAAGGCACCTTGACTTTTCCTCATTTATGGAGGACAGTCTTATAATATGCATCCAGATATCCTCCAATCACACAAGCTGAAAATTGTTCCACTTTACTGCAGTTCTGTAACCATATGGGAACCAATCCTGTCTGTGTTCTGTGCACATCCAAAAATTCCTGCTGAATGACCTGCCCTGGGAGGGGGCTGAGCAGAAGGAGGTGCAGGTGGGAGGAGGGGGAAGAGCCCAGGGCTGGGGCGGCAGGGGCAGGGGGGTCCACTGGTGGGTGGGGAAGGAGGGTGCCCAGAGCTGGTTGCAGCACCCAGGGTCGTGGAGTTGCCAGGGGGGTGTGCGGGGTGTGGGAGAGCCCAGGGCTGGGGTGCGGGGGGGGGGGAGGCCCAGAGCTGGGTGCAAGCAGGGGTGGTGAGGGGGAAAGAGCCCAGGCCTGGAGGGGGGTGGCAGGTGGAGGAGAGGACCAGGGGCTGGGGTGGGGGCAGCCAAATTTTTACTCTGTGTACTCTCTCTCTATATGTACTTTACATGATTTGACCAAAGGCCGCCACCAGTTTACCCCGAGACCCCAGTGATAGTCACAATTCAGCAATTTTCCAAGCCTGATGCTAACAGAACTCTGCTCCCAGAATCCTCTAGCAGATACCAGTTCAGGTTACCAATCTTGTGTAAGCATCACCTCAACAGTCCCCCACTTGATAACCAATTATTAAAAGTCAATGCGATATTGCACCAGTTAATTACTTACATTGAGGCTATATGCTTTCTCTGTGCTACGTCCTCATAGCTTGCACTTTCATTTGTTATTAGGTTAATTTTAAAAGGTCTTTGCCACCTTCACCTGCATCATTGGCACATCAGTTTTAAAATATAAAAGCATGCTGGTAATACTTTCATTCCTCCTAGAATTCAAATTAAAATTGTTCATTTATTATTATTCCCTTTAGGAACTTAAAATACAATATTATACCACATGAAATCTCATGTATGTGTATTTTTTACATTTGCCTTAATGATGTAAGGGCTTCTTTTACATTTATTACAGGCTCTGTGTTTTATTTGGTTTGGTTTTATTTAGTGTATTTGCCTGTGTTTGAAGTTTCATGTTTTACTCAGTATCATTTCACCCTGTAAATTTATAATTATCTCTGTTTCATTCTCCATGCCATTCCATATTTCCCTTTTTTAATTAAAGGATCCTATTCCCCAGCTCCCCGAACACTTTTCCATCCTTCTCTGGGAATTCACCATAGCCCATTGCTTTTTGGTACTATTTTATAGTTCCCTATTTTATTTTTCCAGACACTTGCATGTATTATCGGATACATTTCTTGTATCTTTCCGTTAGCTACACCAGAAAGGACAAGGGTGCACTGGCCTATGGTGCATGTATGCACTTGCACCTTCCACATTTCTTGGAGTGATTGATTAATATAGAAGTAATAAGTCAATGCCCAATCAAGTGTCCTCAGCCAATTACCTCTCTGACTTTTTTTCAAAATGTCTTTTTACTGTTTTTCCAAGGTTTCCTGAGCTTTCATACACACCTCTCCCCAGGACAGTTCTGTGTGAATGTTTTTTATTTCTTTAACAATTTTCAAAATACCTTTTTTCAACAGTGTACTCAATTCCATCACAGAATGTCTCATTTCTTGATCCTTTATTTTCCCTTGCTCCCAAGTATGTGCTGATTGTGACAGTTGTTCCAGAGTTTCTCACTTTTGTCTTGGAGAGACTCCATGTCAATTTGTCACCCCTGAAATGCACAAACACCTTTTGGTACTTGGGTCATGTTTCCATTTAACTATTAAAGTTTGTTTCTTTGAGGATCCTTGCCATCCTATTGCCAGCATTTTAGAGAGGAATTCATGCTACTGGAGCAAGCACTATCGAGGAAACAACCTTAATGTGACTTTCATACAGCAGTTTTGCAGGGGCTGGCTCAAAGTCCTTTCCCATGGCAAAGTTTCCTTTGGCTGGGACTTTGATTAAATCTGTACCATTACCTAATTTAATGCTGGAATTTAGACTCTCTGAAGGCTCTTTCAGAAGTTCCCCCTCCTGAGGAGAATTAACCCTGGAGGCTACTTTCATGTTCCAGGATTTTGCTTCTATGTTCTTTTTACTTCTTCGGTCTTTTAAGGGTTTAAACAGAGTAACTGAGTACTCCCATTGGTAGCTTCATTCTCCTATACTGATATGTCACATCTAGTTCAATAACTACCAGTTTACATTTTTCAAAACATTTTCAATTAAGCTGAAGACCATTTTTGCAGTGAGCTCTTCCTGGCCAATGGAAGGTCCAGCGCTTTGTATACTTTTCTCCTATTCATCTGTCGCTGTTCACTTTTAAAACTGTGTAGTACTAGAAGTGCGACATCCTTTAGGAAGATCATACTGCCTGGCCAACACATGCTGGTTCATACCCTCTGGTGGTACTAAGGAAAGAGTATTTACGAGATTCTTTTCCGCCTATGAGATAGAGGAAGCTTATTATGTCAGCAGAGTCGGGGCGCGAGAGAAATAAGACTGATTGTTTAATATAAAACCTGATAAGCTAAAGAGGAAATAAGAACTCTTTCTTCATATTAGTCCACTGCTTATAACATGTCTAGTACGATGTAACAAGAGAAGTAGATGTAGGATGTAGTCGAAAAACGTAGGCTCCCGCCGTACGAGACCCTGGAATTGTGTCATTACACCTCCTCCAGTACGAGCCTTGAGATACAGAGTGCCTCTCAAATAAGACCTGATTGCGCAGCGCTGATATACTGAGAGCTTTAATATTTACAGCCTTATTTGTAGCTCTACTCTCCTATCGACTGCTTGCATATTTTTTCCAGTAGCACCGTATAGTATCCCCTGATATCAGGCCAGAATGTTGTTGGTCTTCTATAATTTAGCAATCGTCGGTGGAGGCAGTCTTAATAGATTCGTAAGTGGTGAGCTTATATTACTAGGAGGAGGTCCACTTTGCTTTTGGTGTTTGTGATTTGTGCGGAGTGGGGGGGTTACTGAACAACACAAACTTGACAACAAGACATTGCGCGTTTGTGCCAGACTTGGTGTGTGGTGGAAAGCAATGGACTTTGTTATTCCTTGACTTTAGCAAAGTCTTTATCTACAGATCAGTCTCCACTCAGATAATACTCTTACAGAACTAGAGCCACTATATACTAGATGCTAGGTTAATAGGAGTCTAAGCCGATGAATGGACCCTATGACTCAAGGGGGCATGGACTGCAGATGACTACAGGGAAAAAGCATAATTGATAAGTGGATGATTTTAAGCTCTGACGTTCAGGGCTTCTGTGCGATTCTCTTCGTTTACCCCACTTTTCGCTCCCATTGATATAGCAGTCCATAAGTCACCTGTGTCTCACCGAGATCGTGCCAATGGTCGTGGGCCGAAATGTCTAGAGGTGGTGTTTCCTTCAGCGATCAACCCCCAACGCCGCTACCAGTGGATATAACACAGTCAGTTTGAATACTTAATCTGAGGCCTTACTCTCTGTCAACGGCTGCACGGCAGAGCAGAGGAATCAAGCCCGCACCTGCCTCCTCTGGTGCCTCCCCGTCCTTGTGCACTCTGGAGAGGGACCGCGCCAAAGATCTCAAAGCCAGCTGCGTGATGACTTCAGGCATGTACCTCTGCCAAGGGGGAGATGACAAGTGCACTCCGCAGTGTCTCTCCTAGACCTTCCTGGTGGTGTGCACCACAACAGCTAGGGGTTCATGAGCCCTGACAGCCCACCCAGAACTCCTACTCTGGTTCATAATCTATTGGGAGAAGATGAGTATGCATATGGCCCACTCTCCTCTCCAGTAGCGCGTCTGCAATATACAGCGCTCAATTAAGCAGTATCCTCTCTGCCATATCGCACGAGAAGACCATACCACTCAAAATACAAGGCATGCCAGAGAAAATGATTTAACTTCTCCTTGTTTACCCGTGCTCCTATCCCACTCTCCTATGTCCTGGTGTGGCTTAGATCAGTTCGTGTAGATGCTCTTCAATTTGATACTCATATCACTCGCACATGGCCGAATCCTCTCTCGGCGTTCTGTGTGTTAGATCTTCCATGACCGAGGATGGTGAGGAACTCAACCGAGTCTAAAAGAAAAACTTTTTTTATATATTTATAACAACATATTAAGTGATTTGAAAGAAGGCATCCAACAAATTTCTGCTTCTAGTATCGGGCTAACTCAAGTGCCATCATAGGCTCTAACTTGCTATCATCAGATAACCTCAGTAAATGAACATACTCGAGCTCTGATTGATGATAAGCAATTGCCGAAGTTTAGAACCACGACACGATTCTTCCTCCCCGCGGTCTCGAGACAACATTATGTGCATAATCAACCGATACACAGGACTCCGATAGAGAAGCTTCAAGGCTAACGCCATGCACATAATTTTTGGAAGAGATTGATGATTGTGTGTTCTCTCTGTACCCTTCATGTTGAACTTACAGTTTGGAGCCAAAGCCAGAATTAGAGCTAGAACCAGACGAACCTTCTGCGCTAGGATGGGGTATGCACCGACAAAATGGAAGGACCCCAGACTGCGGAAGACCAGAAAAGCAGGAACCCAAGGCACTGTGTGCAGCCATCCCGGTTTAGCATTTTCACATAAAACATCACAGAGCCTCTCAGCTTAGATCTTAGAGGTACCCTAGTATACTCTGCTACCGGTGCATGTGTCGATTCCTCCCTTGTAGGTGAGTGGACCTTTACAGTGTACACAAATACAACATTAACCCTTGAGATTCGTGGTTCTATGTATATGGGACAGTATTGTCAATAGCGTTCTCTGCACAGAACACAGACAAACTGGCTATAGGTAACCAGGTCCATAATCAAGATGTGCTTACAGACGCGTGTGTGTGGCCCTATGTGTACAACAGGAGTGTACACAAATGCATGGGTGGGGACAGCAAAGAGGCAAACACGTGGTTGGTCTTGGCACGGAAACCAAGTGTCCTAAGGATAGGTCTCAGCACGGACAGTAGAATCCACAGAGGCAGCTTGCTCAGAGCTAGGGAATTGGCGATAATACCCAGTTGCATTCTCGTCTTCAGGAGACACAGACACCTAGGGTGTCAACTATCAAGTTATCTAACGTGGACACAGCGGGAGAAAACATCTCTTCACCGTGTGTATCTAGTCCAGTAGTAAGTTCCTGTGCTAATTCTCACGTGTGTCTCTTAAGGAACATACCGTCAGTCTGGATGCCAACCTAATTGCATAGTATGATGTGTCAAGACAGGATTTTCGGCCTCAAGCGAAACATGTGAGAGAGATACGAAAGAAAAGTGCTGTGCCAAGAGATACAAATATCGCGCTCGGCATGGTGTGCCAAGTTCGACATTGTGATCCTCTACAGCACCAGGAAGATTTTGGCCATGATTGCTCTCCTTTGATAAGGAGAGTAAACGTTTGGAATGTGCCATTCGCACAGCACCAGAATTCCGCGAGTTGTCTAGCAAAGGCGTAGCACTGCCGAAAATCCCGTCCATCTTTAATTACATCTAGAGAATCATAAAAGAGTTCAGGAAACATCCAGATACCTGCATGATATCTTAGACTCCTCTTCAACGGGTTTCAACAATGCGTGAGGAGTGTATGATCGTTAGGTGATTACTCTCATGTTTGTGTCTCACAGTTCTGTCTATCTAATCTCTCCCCTAGAACCCCATCGACGATGCACCTCGATCATACGAATGGGTGCGAAAGCCTCCGTCTTTGAATAGAGCAGTTGTCAGACGGCGTACTTATATTAGAACTACCATGAATCCTGTCAGGTGCATACGTACACATAGTGATGGAAAGCAGTTATTGCAGAGTAGAAGTGTGTGGAGAGTTGGGAGCCTAAATTGCTCTCTTCTTCCTGGTGCTATGAGCGTCCTCAAGGTATGCAACTCCGCCATCACTCACAATACCCCACAAGATTACTAGCGCCGCCTGTTTGGAAATGCTGTCCTCACTCGCCACTAAACGGTAGACTAGTGAGCACTTTGACTCTCTCGCACAGAGCGGAAAACAAGCTGCAATCTGGGACCCTCTCACTATGAGGCCAATGAGTACACAAGGACAGCTGCGAAATGAGCGAAGAATTCATCAATCCATAAGAGTTTGGACCGTATAAGGAGTACTTGTTCGACGAGCGACTGGCACATTAAGATAGCACTGGGTCTGTGGATTCTGAGAGGAACTGCAGGCACTAGGCACTATTGTCCAAGCCCTTCGCTGAACAAGCTCTAAAAGTCCTGAGGATCCGGACTCAGTGAGGTTAAGGCTTCATTGTTTAGGTGCTAGTGTGGACTGCCCTCAAGGTGACAGTTTGCTACCAGGGACAGGAGAGTAATGAAGGAGCTCCTGCTGCTGCAGGACTGAGCCCAGGGAAAGGCTTGTAGGAAAGATAAGTGTCTCAGAGGAAGTCTTGTGGTGCAGGCCCCATACTAGGGCTGGAACTGGTTTAAGAACACAGACACCACCCAGCTAGAGGGCACTCCGAGAGGTGGGTGTCTGACTAGTACCAGTACCCAAACCATGTGGAATAGGGCATAAGCTTTTCAATTAAACAGAACAAGGCAAGATGCGTATGTTAATGTGAAGGTCTATGGGGAGATCAATTGCGAGCACAGTATGGCCACAACTTCAGGAAAGGGCCAAGACATTCCCTTTCAGATGGCAGACCGGGGACTTTGGTAGTGTAGGAAATGTTAATGGCAAGGACTAAATCACAGTTGATGCGAGGCAACCAGGAGCTAAATTGTTAAGGCCAAGGAAACAAGCTACAGAAAAGCCTGACGATGGGCACCTTACAAGCTGATGTAGGTGGCCTCCCAGGTGGCCTAATCAAATTGTGCAGTGTGTATTAACCTATAAAGGCCCTTAGAAATTGGTCGTTTTTGTTTGTATGGTTTGCAATTAACCCGTGAATTATGTAAGCAAGAGTATGCTGTGAAAATCTGCATTCATTTGCATCCTGGGGCTCACTTTAGTGATTTCTGGACACTGGTTGTGGACCTGTCTGTTGCTGCAGGACCCCACCCAGATGATAAGTCAGAAATTGTTGAGATTACTCAGATACAAGCATCTTATTAGGGCACAAACCAAACCTTACCTTCCGTGGGTTGGGCACTTGATACCTGTTGATAAAGATTGTGGGAAAAGGGGTTAATAAAGTACACTAACCACATCTAGGGAAAATGTAAACAAGGAACAAAGAGTATTTGGTATTGAATGTTACTGTGTTGTGTTGATAGGGCTTCGACCC
>NC_133781.1:3518006-3519682 GCF_003597395.2 Chelonoidis abingdonii | reverse complement strand
GGCCCATCGTCAGGTTTTCTGTACTTGTTTCCTTGGCCTTAACAATTTTAGCTCCTGGTTGCTGCATCAACTGTGATTTAGTCCTTGCCATTAAATTTCCTAAAGCAACTACCAAAGTCCCCAAGGTCTGCCCATCTGAAAGGGCAATGTCTGGCCCCTTTCCTGAAGTTGTGGCCATACCTGTGCTCGCAATGATTCCCCACTAGACACTTCACATTTAACATACCATCCTCAGCCTTGTTCTGTTTAATTGAAAATGCTATGCCCTATTCCAGCATGGTTGGGACTGGTAACTAGGTCAGCACCCACCTCTCGTGAGTGCCCCCTCTAGCTGGGTGTGTCTGTGTTCTTTAAACCAGTCCAGCCCTAGTATGGGGCTGCATCCACAAGACTTCCTCCCTGGAGACACTATCTTCCTACAGCCTTCCCTGGGCTCAGTCCCTGCAGCCAGACAGGAGCTCCTTCATTACTCTCCTGGTCCCTGGTAGCAAACTGTCCTTGGCTCAGTCCTAGCAGCCAGCAAGAAGCCTCTCACTCCCCTGGTCCTGCCTCCACTTAGCTGTCCGTTGTGCTGCAGTTCCCTCAGCCAGCCAGGTATGCAATCCTTTCTCTTCCAGCACCAACCAACTATTATTCTGTTTTGCAGCTCCTTTTATATGGCCCTTTTGGGCCCAGATTGGCTGTTTCCCCTGCAGTGACTCTAGCCTGTTTGGAGGATCTCTCTACTGCTCCTTTCCTGGGATGGTGTGGCAGGATCCTGAGGCCTCAAGCAGGGGGCATTTAGGCCTAGTCCACCTCATCATACCCCTCCTTTCCCTGACAGGATTCATGGTAGTTCTATATTAGTCCTTGCCCCTTTCAAGCAGGGCTTCCTCCCTCAGACCTCACTGTCTGGAGAGCTTCTAGCCAGGCTTTGCCCTGGTGTCCAGAGTCTACTCTCCTCAGCAGTGAACTGGAGTTCTTCAGTCAGTTGCTCATTTTTTAATTTAAGATGCTCCAGTTCCTTTTCTGCAGCCTCCAGTTGTTTCGTCATGCCCTCCTCTCTTAGGAGGGAGCTCACAAAACCTGCCTGCACCATTCTCTTCCCTGTCCTATGGTTTTGTTCTCTGTCACAGCACTTTTCTTTCTCCTCTCCCAGCTGAGGCGAATCTGTCTGCACCTCTATGCTAGTTAGCACACTGGGTATTTTAGCCTGAGTTGCCACAGTATTCTGGTAGACCCTGAACTTTGTCTGGGTCCCTGCTGTACTCTGTTGAACCCAGGTCTTGGTCTGAGACTATTGTATCCTGCTGTACCCTCTGATCCTTGTCCCTCTGGACCTGGGCCAATGCTTCCTGCAAGCCAACCACTGTTCCCTCTGTCCCCTGCCTTTCACCTGTACATGGGCCAACTTCTGCTTTACCCTGATTAGCTGGTTACTAACTCTGTCTGGAGAAGTTAGCCTCATCCAACTCTTGATGGCACTTTCTCAGCAGGTCCCTCATGTCTGGGGTATACTGGTCTTGTGTCTGGGCTCTTTTCTGAGGTCTCCTTACCATGGCTCCCAGCCTGTCTGCTTTCTTTCCCAGCTGGGCCCAGACCCTCTCGGTCCTGGGTTGCTGTCCTGGTCCTTCTCACATGAGGGCTGAGTAGCCCATCCAATCTCTTCCCAAAATTATGTGCCATGGCAGGTCCTT
>NC_133781.1:3489538-3517906 GCF_003597395.2 Chelonoidis abingdonii | reverse complement strand
ACAGTTTAAGAGCCCTTTATTCATTAAGGGCCTCGTTGTGTGGATGGGTGCAGGGTTAAATCGGTTTAATGCTGCTAAATTTGGTATAAACGCATAGTGTAGACCAGGCCTAGATGAGGTCAGCAGCATTATGCCCCCTTCCCAATCAAAGCAAAGGAGTAGCAGGATCCTTAATTTAAAAAAAATATTTTCGGTATTGTGTCTTCGCACTGTTTTTGCAATGAGGATAGCTAATGCATCTTAATTACCCTATGGTAAAAACACACATTTTGTTATCACTATGAACACATTATAAAACTGGTTCAAAATATTAAATGAACCTTTATTATGGCTTGAGAACTCTGATACTGATTGAGTGGCTATCATTCCTCCTTTGCCAGCAGAGGTATTTGCATTTGAATGGCTGCAGCCCCCATTTGTGTGTGTGTCAAGAAAAATCAATAAAAACATTTTAAACTAGAGGACTTAACAGGGGCGTCTCCTCTCAATTTCCCTTATTTCCGTCCCATGTTAAGGGCTTGTCTACAAGGTGTGCCACTAAAGGTGTGAAATTAATGCACATAAGTTACAGAGTCTTAAACCATGTGTAGACACTCTCATTTAGCAGTAAAGTGACTTTAGTTTTGATAGTGATAGTCAGGAGGTCCACACAAGATTGCAGGAGTCTTTCCGCAAAACACAATCAATCATCGGGCCTTTGACCTATCTTGAAGATTTGTAGAGTTTAGGTAGATCCCACATTTGATTTTTTAAGACCAAAGAGAAGGTGGGAAGCAGTGGACCACACATCTTAACTTCCCTGAGCGGTGCCCTAGGTAGAAAAGCCTTTGCATTAACTCACAGGTATCAATTTTGGTCTGATAAAATTTCATTAAATGGTTTAAGGTTAAAAATTATGGTGATCTTGCTCCTCTCTGGCCTGTGCTGCTCAGAACATTATTCATGAGCAGGAGAATGAAGGCTGGATAGTGTCCTGGTAGAATTTAAGCTCTCAGGCTTATCTTTTTAAAGTGTTGTGCAGGTTTCCTTTGAGGAGGAGGACTGAGAGGTCAGCTATAGCGTGATTGCTTTGTGACAAGTGTTCACCCTGCCAGAACCCTGGAAAACCTGCAAATGTAGCTCCACTGCTACCATAATCAACACCCCCCACACAAGACACCTTTCAAGATCCATGGATCCTACACATGACTATCACAACATGGGGTGTACCTCACCCAGTGCACTAAATGCCCTGCTAACAGCTATATGGGTGAACCCAGACAATCATGTTCTCAAATGAAATCACACAGGAAAATGTTGGTGACTGCTTTGCCCTGGGGCAGCTGAAAGTGGGAGTCTTCACCATGCCCCAGGCTCTGGTTGTAAGCCCCAGCCCTGGGATCGCCAGGGTTCCCACTGTCAGCTTGGGAAGTGGGAGGGGGACTCCACTGGGTGAAAAACCCTAAGAGAAGTAGAAGTGAGGGTGGCAGGGCTGAACAATGGCCTGGGAGCTGCAGAGGGGCTGAAGTGAGGAGGATGGGGGCTGATGGGGTGGCAGGGGCTGTACTGATGGTGGGTTCTGAGCAGATGGGGTGAGTGCTGGGAGGGTGCACTGAGGGCAGTGGTGGTCAATGGGGTAGGGGGCTGAACTGATGGGGGACAGGATTAATTGCTGGGCAGGAGTCAGGCAGATGTGGGCGTGACACCTCCTGCAGCCACGGGCAAAATCACCTTAGCCAGTATATTTGAGAGAGTGGGCAACACTAATCATCACATGCACATGCTCTAGTAACAGGCAGGGGGAGTTCAAAAATCAAGAGACTGACCTAAAAAAACACAATATAATCTTTAAAAAAAATCTCATGATTTTTGATCTCTTGACTTTGGCACGACTGCAATGCAGCTCCGGCAGAACTATAAGCACATTTGAGAGCAGGACCTCTGGCCATGCTCCCAGCGCCTGTCCTATGAGAAGCTGGCTGGAATTTTTGCCATGAACACTACCACTAAAACCTGGCATATAATTATGGACACTTTCAAGTAGACCCCAACAGACATTTAAGTGACCCCATGCGTCAACACGTAGCAGATACCCCCAGACAACCAAGACCTCTTCAGCCTAGTAAACCCTGAAGCAGAGATCTAGGCACTGGAGTTGCTCTCCCCAAACGCAGGTGGGGACCCAATCTGGGCCTGCTGCAGAAGGGAACGCTAACAGTGAGTACTATGTGCTGTATGACAATGCAACTGCATAGAGAGATTTAAATAATTTTGTTCCAGGTACTTGCCAGGCTCCACCAAGGTGAGCGGATGAGACCTCTGAACTAGGTCTGTCAATTAATCGCAGTTAATGCACACGATTAACTCAAAAATTAATCACGATTAAAAAAATGAATGGTGATAATCACAGTTTTAATTGCACTGGTAAACAATAGAATACCAATTGCAATTTGTTAAATATGTTGGATGTTTTTCTACATTTTCATAGATATTGTAATTGACATTGAAGTGTATATTATTTTGTATTATAAATATTTGCACTGTAAAAATAAACAACAGAAATAGTATTTTTCAATTCATCTGATGCAAGTACTGTAGTGCAATCTCTTTGTCATGAAAGTGCAATTTACAAATGTAGACTTTTTTTGTTACATAACTGCACGTTTGTTTACATTTGCTGGAGATAATGCTGCCTGCTTCTTATTTACAATGTCACCAGAAAGTGAGAATAGGCATCCGCATGGCACTTTTGTAGCTGGCACTGCAAGGTATTTACGTGACAGATATGCTAAACGTCCCTATGCCTCTTCATGCTTCGGCCAGCATTCCAGAGGACATGCTTCCAGGCTGATGACATTCGTTAAAAAAAAATGTGTTAATTAAATTTGTGACTGTACTCCTTAGGGGAGAATTGTATGTCCCCTGCTGTTTTACCTGCATTCTGCAATATATTTCATGTTATAGCAATCTTAGATGATGACCCAGCACATGTTCATTTTAAGAATACTTTCACTGCATGTAGATTTGACAAAATGCAAAGAAGGTACTGTGACCAATGTGAGATTTCTAAAGATGGCTATAGCACTTGACCCAAAGTTTAAGAATCTGAAATGCCTTCCAAAATCTGAGAGGGACAAGAGGTGGAGCATGCTTTCAGAAGTCTTAAAAGAACAACACTCTGATGCAGAAATTACTGTGATAAACTCAGGACAAACAGTAGCCGGGAGGGAGGGGGGTAGAAATAGTCCCAGAAAGTTAAAAGACCCCTCTCCCTATTAACTGAGGAGAGGTAACTACAGGTCAATCAGGTTTAGCTGAGAAGGGGTTACAGAGAATCAGGGCCGGCGCTTCCATTTAGGCGGCCTAGGCAATAGCCTAGGGCGCCAGGATTATTGGGAGGCGACATTTTGCTGGGGCGCGGGGAGGCAGGCGGCTCTGGTGGACCTGCCACAGTCGTGCCGGCGGAGGGTCCCCTGGTCCTGCGGCTCCAGTGGAGCTGCCGCAGGCATTCCTGCGGACTGTCCGCTGCTCCGGCGGCTCCAATGGACGTCCCGCAGGCACGGCTGCGGCAACTCCACCGGAGCCGCAGACCAGCGGACCGTCTCCGCAGGCACGACTGCGGCAGCTCCACCCGAGCCACAGGACCAGTGCGCGGGACGGTGAAATGGCCATGCGCCTAGGGCACTAAAAACACTGACGCCGGTCCTGCAGAGAATCAATTAGGATCAGCTGAGAGGGAATTACCTGAGGTCAACTAGGATCAGCTGATTCCAACTAAGGGCTCCCTGAGACCTTTTAAAACCCTCTCAAGTGGGGAGGAGAAGGAAAAGTTCTGCTGCCAGTAAGTCAGGTGCAGTAAGACGGCATGCATCACCAGGAGGAGAGGCTGCATTCTCTCCCATAGGGGAATAAAACAAGCCCGAAAGATGGGTGGAGAGAAGGAATGGACTTCCCCTGTGAAACCAAGAGGAACTGTTTTACCCAAGCCTGTCTCACCAAGGCTAAAAGCAGCAGAGGCTGGTGAGACTGAGAAGATGCCTTGCCACGCTACAAAACCTGAAACACCAAAAAAGAAAATCAACCTTTTGCTGGTGGCATCTGGCTCAGATAATGAAAATGAACACGCATGAGTCCGTACTGCTTTGGATTGTTATTGAGCAGAACTTGTCATCAGCATGGGTGCATGTCCCCTGGAACTGTGGTTGAAGCATGAAGGGACATAAGAATTTTTAGCACATCTGGCACATAAATATCTCGCTGCTAACTGGAATTAATTTGCAAACTAGATACCATTAACTTGGGCTTGAACAGAGACTGGGACACAAATTGAATCTATTTCTCCATGTTAAGTATCTTCACACCTTCTTGTCAACTGTTCAAAATGAGCCATCTTGATTATCACTACAAAAGTTTTTTTTCTCCTGCTGATAATAGCTCATCTTAATTAATTAGCCTGTTAGAGTTGGTAGGGCAATTCCCATCTTTTCATGTTCTCTGCATGTATATATATATATCTTCTTACTATATGTTCCATTCTATGCATCTGATGAAGTGGGCTGTAGCCCATGAAAGCTTATGCTCATATAAATTTGTTAGTCTCTAGTGTGCCACAAGTACTCTTGTTCTTTTTACCCCTCTTATGTGTCAGATGATATTCCCTTCCTTGGTCCCCCTTGCCTGCAGCTCCCCTTCCGCCCAGTTAAGATGGAGACACTGAAGTTAAATTCCAGCAGGTTGCAGGGCAGGTCTGTTTATTGCACTGGGAGCTACAAAAAGAGGAAATGCAACAGAGCAAGTCCTTTGGCTCACAGTGTGATCAGGGCCCTGAGCTTTTAGCTCCCTTTACGTTTCCAAATGCACGCTGTCAGCAGGGGTGCTGGAACAATTTCTGTAGTGAGGGTGCTGCTGAGGGAAACAATGGATTTGGTGTTTGTTGTTACTACTTCAAACCAGGGGATGCAGCAGCATCCCCAGTTCCAGCACCCCTGACTGTCAGAGGAGGTAGTTGCCCAAATGAGGCTACAGGGCCATTTCATATTGAGTACAGATAATAAGGCATCTGTGGCTACATTGTTAAACTCTTGGGTTCATACCAATTGCTGCAAAAGTCCATTCATTGTGCATTGCTCTTACTGCTGATCTGCAGCGATAAAGAAAGAGCATTTAAGGCACAGAGACAAGTGCTCTTATTTGGCATGCACATTGCCAAACCATACAGCCTTCATGGGGCCACACATAAGGGTAGTGTGTTTCCCTTCCACTCCTACACCAGGTGAGGGAACATTAGCTTGGTAGATAGCAGCACTGTATCTTCCAAGTTTGTTCACTGTCTTTTTGACCAAGACCTTTCTATGCCTGTTGGGGACACAGGTGCTGACTTCTCCTTTCTGGGTGGGTGCTCTGCCCAGAGGTCCCACCCCCACTCCGTCCCTTCCCCCCAAGGGCCCACCCTTGCTCTGCCTCTTGCTGCCCCCACTCCAGCCCTCCCCTGAGGCATTGGCCTCTCCCCACCTCTTCCCAGCCCCGCTCCGCCCCCCTCCCACCACTGCATCTGGCCTACCAATAAGCAGTTGATCAGCAGGCAGCTGGTGGATGCTGAGCACCTGCTATTTTTTTTTCCATGGGTGCTCCACTCCTGGAGTTGGGGCTTATGCTTGGGGACATACCTCAGGGTAACATCCTCCAGTGTAAGCAGGGGCAGCTCTAGGCACTAGCACGCCAAATGTGTGCCTGGGGTGGCAAGCCACGGGGGACATCCTGCCAGTCGCTGTGAGGGGGGCAGGCAGGCTGCCTTCGGTGGCTTGTCTGCAGGAGGTCCACCAGTCCTGTGGTTTCGGTGGCAATTCAGTGGCGGGTATGCCGAAGCTGCGGAACCGAAGGACCTCCCACAAGCATGCCCTGAGGCAGGCTGCCTGCCGTGCTTGGGGCGGCAAAATACCTAGAGCCGCCCCTGCCCCCGGGAAAGGGTTCAAGTGGGTGGAGGGATTTATGGCGGAAGCACAGCCTCCTACGCTCCACCGTCTATCCAAGGCCAAGCCACCTTCTTTGCAGACACTGCCAAGAACCAGGTCTCCCAGCAGCTCCGCTCGCTGACAGCTGCAGACACCACCAACTATTACTGTGCCAGAAGAATAGATTCACACAGCGACACAGAGCAGAGCACCACATGGCGAAATCTACCACCACCAGAATGTATTTCTTCCCTGCCTGGGTGACCCTGTTGAGGGGCCCCACTATGTCCATGGCCACCTTCTGAAAAGGCTCCTCTATGATGCACAAAGTTCTCACCAGTGCTTTACCCTTGTCCCGGGCCTTCCCTACCCTCTGGCAGGGGTCACAGGACCTGCAATACTGTCGGACAGCATCAAAGACCCCAGGCCAGTAAAAGTTCTGCAGCTGCCTTTGCCTGGTGCACCAAATGCCCTGATGCCCTGAAAGGGGGATATCGTAGGCCAAGTATAACAGTTTGCGGCAGTACCTCTCAGGAACCACCAACTGCCCAGGGCCGGCTCTAGGGACCAGCTGACCAAGGATGTGCTTGGGGCGGCACCTTGGGGCAGGACAGCGCTCGGGTTTTTTTTTTTTGGTTTGTTGGGGCAGCACTGGAGGAGTTTTTCTTTGTTTTGGCGGCGTGGCACTCGTGGGGGTGGGGGCATGGCATAGCACTCGGGGGTCGGGGGCATGGCACAGCGCTGGGGGGGAGGGCAGGGGCTTTAGGTAGCGCGGCGCTCAGAGGGAGGTGGGGGAACGGCGTGGCACTTGGAAGGGCAGGGCCTTGGCGTGGCGTTCTAAGAGGGGTGGGGCTTCAGGTGGCGTGGCGCTCGGGGGCGGGGCTTTGGGCGGCGTGGTGCTCAGGGGCGGGGCTTCAGGTGGCATGGTGCTCGAGGGAGCGGGGGCTAGGGGCAGCGCAGTGCTCAGGGGCATGATGTCTTGGCGTGGCATAGTGCTCTGAGGGGGGCAGGGTTTTGGGCAGCATGGTACTCAGGGGGCGGGGGCTGGCACGGCGCTCGGAGCGGTGGCTGGGCTTTGGGGCACTGCTGTGCTCGGAGGGGGGCTGGGGCATAACACGGGTCTCGAGGGGACGGGGCCTTGGTGCGGTGCTCTGAGGGGGGTGGGGTTTCTGGCAGGGTGCCACTCGGGAGCAGAGTTTCAGTGGCAAGGCTCTCATGGGGGGGGCGGTGTGCGGGGGGGTGGTGCTCTTCTTTTTTGCTTGGGGCGGCAAAAAAGTTAGAGCCAGCCCTGCTAGGGAAGGGTAAAAAGAGCTGGGGAGCTCCAGCCTGGCAACTCCCCAGGCAGAGGCCTTGGTAAAGGCCTAAGTAGGTGCTGTAGCTGGGAAGTGCAGCCTGGGAATAGGCAGAAGCAGCTGGTACAACCTCCTTGCCAATGATGAGTGGCCATTACAGACTGCAGTTTGCTGCAGAGAAAGGGGGCTAGATGATGACTGGCAGTAACCACTGAGGCAAGGTGGGCATGGGGGAAGAGGTTCCCCTGGGAGGGGAGACTCTGAGTGTGGGGGTACTGCTGGGGCAGAACTCTGAGGTAAAGGGTACTGGGGTCTGGGAGGGACATAGGGAGCCTGAGGCAGGCAAGCCACTGGCCAGAAGAGGGCATTCTGAGGCTGGAAAAGAGCAAATTCCCTGATGACTGGTAGGAAGAGCTGCAACAGTGAGTCTTCTCTCTATTACATTGTGCATGTCCACAGTACGCTCCTTCTGTCAGCAGTGCACAGCCTCACTAGCAGTGCTTGCATCAATGCAGAGAGCAGTGCACTGTGGGTAGCCTTTCTACTGTGTAACTCAGTGGTGCAGGGTGTTTTGGGAAGGGTTCACAATGCCACATGGGGGCAAAACATTTGTGCAGGGGTGACTGGGAACATGGCATACCTGCCATCTCTGTGAGATGCATGGATTTCATTTAGCTCTGCACTCTTGTGCCTGATCCTGCACTATTTTCAGAGGTGCCAGAGGAGCCACCCTGTGGAATATGACAATTCCTTTTGCACTAGCCTTTCTGGAAGGCATGGAATGAAACAGTTCCCGGTTGCTTTTGGCAGTCTTGGAGCAGCTGAACACAATGGAGCGCCAGTTCTGGGCACAAGAAATAAGTACTGAGTGGTGGGATTGCAGGTATGAGATGACCCCCAGTGGCTGCAGAACTTTCAGATGCATAAGGCCACTTTCCTGGAATTATGTGCGGAGCTCACCCCAGCCCTCCAGTGCAGCAACACCAAAATCACAGGTGCCCTGATGGTGGAGAAGTGAGTGGCAATCATTGAGTGGAGTTTGTCATGCTAGACTGTAGCCATTGCTGTGATCCAAGTACACAGGACCATTAATCATGGGTGTCACATGAGCTGCCCATTGGGTGAGGCTAGCCCCTGACCCCGCCCCTTCTGCCTGAGGCCCCTCTGCCTCTTCTGCTGCCCCTCCCTTCCCTTAACAGGGAGGCCACCAGTCCTGCCACCCCAGCCCTGGGATGCCCCAGGCCACCCCATCTGAGCTCCTGCAGCTCTTTCCCAAGCACAAGGCACTGCAGCCCCAAAAGCCCTAGCCCCCTGAGCACAGGGCAGCAGCCCCATCTCCCCCTGTTTCTCCCCCAGCACAGGGCGGGCAGCCCCAGTGCCTCCAGCCCTCCTGTCCCCAAGTGCTGGAAAGCCCCAGCCACTCCAAGTCCAGGCTACAGGAGCAGGACAGTGAGTCTGGCTGGAGAGCCTTGCCCACATGCTCAGAGTTTAGCTGATCGCCATATTTGGGGTCGGGAAGGAATTTTCCTCCAGGGCAGATTGGCAGAGGCCCTGGAGGTTTTTCGCCTTCCTCTGCAGCTTGGGGCATGGGTCTCTTGCTGGTGGATTCTCTGCAGCTTGAGGTCTTCAAACCACAATTTGAAGACTTCAATATCTCGGACATAGGTTAGGGGTTGTACAGAAGTAGATGGGTAGGGTTCTGTGGCCTGCTTTGTGCAAGAGGTCAGACTAGATGATCATATTGGTCCCTTCTGACCTGTGAGTCTATGAGTCTATGAGGACAGCTGCCCCATCTCCAGCATGCTTCCTGGAAGAGGAGCAGCCTTCCTGGGCTTGGGTCAAGGGGGAAGCAGCAAGCAGGAGGGTCCCTCAGGATGGAGCATGGGAAGGGCCATGTGGGGCTGTCTGGGGAGGCTTAGCCTCCCCTGGCCTACAATACGTGCTGCCCATGCCATTAATCACCATCTGCTAAGAAGGACTGTGACTCGGGGCAATGTGCAGGATATAGTGGATGGTTTTGCTGCAATGGGTTTCCTGAGCTGTAGTGGGGTGATAAATGGTACACGTAGCCTTATCTTGGCACCAAACTACCTTGCCACAGAGTACATCAATGGAAAGGGCTATTTTTCTGTGGTGTTGCATGCAGTGATGGATCACCAGGGCCATTTTACCAACATCTACACAGGATGGTCTGGGAAGGTGCATGATGCACACATCTTTAAGAACACAGGTCTGTCCAGACAGTTGCAAGCAGGGACTTTCCTTTCAGACCATATCACAGTTGGAAGTGTTGAAATGCCAGTCATGACCCAGGAAGACCCATCCTACCCCTTTTCCCCCCAGGGCTCATGAAGCTGTACACTGTCCATCTGGGCGGCAGCAAGGAGTGCTTCAACAACAAGCTCAGCAGGTGCTGAATGACTGTTGAATGTGCCTTTTGCCATTTTAAAGGCTGTTGGTGCTGTCTACTCAGCAGGTTAGACCTCAGTAGAAAAAATAATACCCCTCGTTATAGCTGTTTGATGTGTGCTTCATAATCTCTGTGAAGCAAAGCGGGAGAAGTTTCCTCTGGCATGGAGGGTGATGGTGGGTCGGCTGGCTGATACCAGGGTTATAGCTCAATGGGGAACCATGGGTTCAGGGAGGCTTTTAAAGACTACTTTAATAATGAGCCATAGAAATGTGTGTTGCTTTTTTGTGGTGTGTCTGCCAGTGTGTTTTTTAGGACCCTGGTCTGAACCTTGCTGTGAGTGCTGTGTGTGTGTTTAATAATGTAACCTTGCAAATGCACATATTGCTATTCTCTCAGGATGATATCACCCCCATTACCCAGATGTTTTGAACTAATAAAGATGAATTGCATTTCCATTGGGTTGTCAAGCGATTAACAGAGGATTAATCACCATTAATTTTTGTAAACAATAATAGAATATCATTTATTTAAATATTTTGGATGTTTTTTACATTTTCAAATATATTGATTTCAATTACAACACAGAATACAAAGTGCACAGTGCTCACATTTTATATATTTATTACAAATACGTGTACTGGAAAAATGATTTTATTTTTCAATTCACCTCATACAACTATTGTAGTGCAATCTCTATCGTGAAAGTGCAACTTACAAATATAGTTTGTTTGATTTTTTTTGTTACATAACTGCATTCAAACAAAACAATATAAAACTTCAGAGCCTACAAGTCCACTCCGTCCTACTTCTTGCTCAGCCAGTCACTAAGAGAAACCAGTTTGTTTACATTTGCAGGAGATAATGCTGCCCGCTTCTTATTTACAATGTCACCTAAAAGTCAGAACAGGCTTTCGCATGGTGCTGTTGTAGCTGGCGTTGCAAGATATTTACGTGCCAGATGCCCTAAAGATTCATATATCCCTTCATGCTTCAACCACCATTCCAGAGGACATCCGTCCATGCTGATGACGGGTTCTGCTCAATAATAATTCAAAGCAGTGTGGACCGATGCATGTGCATTTTCAGATGTCACCAGCAGAAGATGGATTTTCTTTTTTGGTGGTTCAGGTTCTGTAGTTTCCGCATGGGGGTGTTGCTCTTTATGACTTCTGAAAGCATGCTCCTCACCTCCTCCTGCTTAGATTTTTGGAAAGCACTTCAGATTGTTAAACCTTGGGTCGAGGGCTGTATCTATTCTTAGAAATCTCACATGGTTACCTTCTTTGCATTTTATCAAATATGCCATGAAATTGTTCTTAAAAGAACAACATGCACTGGGGTCATCATCCAAGACTGCTATACCGTGAAATATATGGCAGAATCAGAGTAAAACAGAAAGGGAAACATACAATTCTCCCCCAAGAGGTTCAGTCACAAATTTAATTAATGTGTATTTTTTAATAAGCATCCACCAGCATGCCCTCTGGAATGGTGGCTGAGGAATGAATGGGCATATGAATCTTTAGCGCATCTGGCATGTAAATATCTTGCAACACCAGCTACAACAGCACCGTGTGAAAGCCTGTTCTCACTCTCAGGTGAAATTGTAAATAAGAAGCAGCCAGCATTATCTCCTTCAAAGGTAAACAAACTTGTTTCTTTTAGAGATTGGCTGAAAAAGAAGTAGGATTGAGTGGACTTGTAGGCTCTGAAGTTTTACATTGTTTTGGTTTTGAGCGCAGGTACATAACAAAAAAAAATTCTACATTTGGAAATTACACGTCCATGAAAAAGAGATTGCACTACAGTAGTTGTACGAGGTGAACTGAAAAATACTATTTATCATTTTTCCAGTGCAAATATTTGTAATAAAAAATATTATAAAGTGAGCATTGTTCACTTTGTATTCTGTGCTGTAATTGAAATCAATATATTTGAAAATGTAGGAAAAATCCAAAATATGTAATAAATTTCAATTAGTATTTTACTGTTTAACCGTGCATTAAAACGGCAATTAACTGCACTTTTTTATCACGATTACTTTTTTTAGTTAATTGCATGAGTTAACTACGCTTAATCACAAGCCCTAGTTTCCATAAACAGACTTTTATTGAAAACACAGGCTGTATTTACAACTGACATGAACTTTGCCAATACAGGGGACTGAATTTGGGAAAGGGAAACCACAGGCATTTGCCTTTGAAAAACACATACACTGATCTGTGACAGACAAGGTAAGCGTATTGTGTGTGTAGCTGTGCTGCTCTGTACTCTGCCCAGGGAGGAGTGGTAGGGATAAGGCACTGGCACCGATGACACATGGAATGGGGTGGGGGGGAAGGGGGGTTCTGGAATTGAGTTGTTGAGGGGCTGCAGAGCAAGGTGAGCTCAAATGTATTGCACCTGAAGGTTAACCAGACTCCTCCTCATGTCTGTTTGCTCCTTCAGAAGTGCTATCATCTCCTGTTGCACGTCACTCTCCTTTTGAACTCCTTTCTCAATGTCCCTGTCCATTTTGTGTGAGAGCGTGATCCTTCACATCCTCTGCTCAGTGTCCACTGCTCCAGAGGCTTGCATGATCCCTGAAAACATGTCATCCTGCATTCTTTTCCTTCCCCTCCTTATCGGGGACAGTTTCTCCACTGGTGTGGAGGGAGAGGGGAAGGCCACATTTTCAGCTGCGAAAGACAATGCATAGAGGTGCTATTGTGAGTGCAGCGTCAAGGTATATGGAAAAATTGCTATATTGAAATCACTCTCATTAGTCCACGCAAGTTTCAAGCAGCACATTTTCACTTTGGCCAGGTATTCACAGGCCGCGGTTGCAGTCCTAGCCATGGTGAGTACGGCCCAGAGGGAGAGGAGTGAGCTGGCACAAGATACAGTGGGGTGGAGGTGTCCTGGGCACTAGAGCAGGGATCAGCAACGCCAGGGGGCTGGGCCAGTTTGTTTACCTGCTGCGTCCGCAGGTTTGGCCAATTGCGGCTCTCACTGGCCGTGGTTTGCCACTCTAGGCAATGGGGCCTGCGCGAAGCAGCAGCCAGCACATCCCTTTTGAATTAAAAAATCCCATTCTAAACAGGAAGTGCTGTCCTAGAAACACTGTGGGTATGGCTACACTGGCAGTTTTGCAGCGCTGGTAGTTACAGCTGTGCTCGTACAGCTGTGTACAGCCAGCGCTGCAGTGTGTCCACACTGACAGCAACCAGCGCTGCAGTGTGTCCACACTTGCACCAGTTGCAGCGCTGTTGTGAGTGGTGCATTGTGGGCAGCTATCCCACAGAGCACCTCGTCCCATTTTGTCGCATGTGGGTTGTGGACGGGACGGTAAGTTGCGGGTATTCGTTCTGTTAAACCACGTGTGATCGCTTCCCTTTTTTCAGCATTTGGTGCCATGTGAGTCTGTCGCGTGAATTTAGAGAGAAATGGAGCGAGCGCATGAGGCATGGCTGATGAATGTTGCACACATCACGTTGCAGTGGAGCTATTCCTTAATGCTCACAAGTGAAGTGAGAGCGTAGAAGAAAGATCCCTGATCTACCTGCACAAAAATTGCTTGGAGTACGACGTCTGCACAACATAGTCTCGCCTTTGGCGGGAAACAGCACTGGTGTGGGACTACAATCTCCTGCATATCTGGGATCGAGCAATGGCTGCATAACTTTAGGATGAGAAACTCACTGTTCATGGTACTGTTGTGGCTCGCCCCAACCTGCAGCGCAAGACACGAGACTAGAGCGCCTGTACCGAGAGAAGCGGTGGCTATGCAGTCGAAGCTGCACTCCAGAAGTACCGATTTGTCGAAACTAGTTTGAGTGGGAAATCGACCTGGATAATAGTTGATGCAAGTTATGCAGGCATTATCCATCCTTGCCTAAGAAACCGTGACCTGGGATGTACGGCAGGAATGTGGAGCTTTGCAAATGGTTTCTCCTAACGTGAGGGAAACTAGATGAGAGCATTATCCTAATTCTGGCATCACCCACTGGCATCGAGTACATATCAGAAGGGTATTCTCTATGTTCCCACGAGTGTGATCACCGCTGAGGCGTTTCTGACATTTTACACGGATGGCCTGAAGGATGCATGATCACGCATCTTTTCGGACAGTGGCTGTTAGGAAGCTGCAAGCAAGGGATTTTCTCTCCAGACAGGAAAATACAGTGGGGGACGTCGAAATGCCCATTGATGATCTTAACGACCTCTTCCGTGAATCTTCGGCTCATGAAACCAGTATACAGGGAGTTGACATGGGGAGCAAGCGGTTTCACAGACAGGCTGACCAGTGAATGACTGTGGAGTGCTTTGGACGTTAAACGGCGAGATGGAGAGTTCTCACGAAGCTAGAGTGGGAAAGCAGCATCCAGATTAACCGGGTCTGTATGCCATAATATTTGTGAAGGGAGGGTGAAACCTTCAGTGATAATGGATCCTCGAGGTCTAACACTGAGGCTGATTTGCACACCAGAGAGCAGGCTACTAAGAGGCCAGTACAGTGCTTCAAGGATTAGGGATCTTAAAGGGCACTTTGAGGCTGAAAGCAACAGTAATGTTGGGTGCCTTCACGCAGTTTAGTGCAGTGCCCACAGCAGTTACTTGCAGTGGTTGCAATTATTTGCAGCACTATTTTTCACATTGTGGTACAGTATGTTAACTTTTTTAATAATAAAATGTTTTAAAGACAATAAATCATTATAAAATACAGTACATAAAAGAAGGGGGGTACGGTGATGAGGCCAGTAAGTCACAGGTTTGAATATGTCTTCCTTGAGGGCTCTGCACTGCTGCTGCACTTGAGGATTAATATGCTGCATGGTGATGGGTTGAGTGCATTAGGGTAAGGTCGTAGTATCAGGCTGTGAGGTGAAGTATTGTGTTGGGGCAGGGGGTGGTAAGACCGATGCTGGAGAAGGGTTTTTGGGGAAACAGTGGGGCCAATGGGTTGAGTTTTGGGATGGGGTGAGGCAGCCATGGTAGTGCTTGCTGCATGTTACATTTGACTGCATGAGGTCTGTGTGGCGTTCCATGAGGTTGCAGCCGATCTGTGGTTTCTTGGCGCTCTCCTTTTTAAGGCTCTGTTCTCCCTCCATCCTTGTAACTTATTATTTTCTGTGGAATACACATTCATTACTGCTTTCAGCATGTCTTCTTCGTTTTCTTGGTTTTTTCTTAAGTTTCAGTCTTTCAGAAGTCTGCTGGTGGAGCAGTACTCAAGGTCACTTTAAAAAACACAGAGATAAACTGTTAATACAGAGGCAGCATTGTTTTAAGAGATTGTGCATCATTACACACACTGTGACCATAGCACAGACTGGACGCGGCTGCTGATACAATTGACATGGTGAGTTTCGACACACGCTGCTCACAGGGGGGGAAGGGGAAGGGGAAGGGGGCTGCTTGTCTCTGCAATCATGGGGTTTCTGGACTTGGGGAAAGCAGAGAGCAGCTACAGGAAATAACACTGACCCTCACACACATCTGCCACAGCAGGTCTCAGAGCCATCTTGCACACGCGCTCCACTGGGAAGGGGAGAGAGGAGAAGGGGAAGGGGGGGGCTGCTTGTCTCTGCAATCCATGGGTTTCTGTGCATTGGGCGAAGCAGAGGCACTACAGGAATAGGTGAACCCTCACCCACATTCTGCCACAGCAGTACTCCTCAGAAGCATCTTGCACACGCGGTCCCTGGAAGGGAAGGGGGGCTGCTTGTCTCTGCAATCCATGGGTTTCTGTGCTGGGGAAGCAAGAGCAGCTACAGGGAAATCAATGGGCTATTCACATCTAGGTATGCTTGCAGGCAGCCATAGCCCCTGCTCCAAACATTTCCATCCTTATAATAAAAGCTTCTTACTGGGAACAGCTCTCTGCTGGTTCCTCACTTACCAAGCCCGGGGCTGCAACTGGCTTCTCATCCAAACACTGATGAGATCTGCAGCTCGGCATGTCCCATGCTGGGGTCTCATGGGGCATGGAGCATGGTCACTAGTTGATTGATATTGCACTCCACACTGGCTAAGCAAACAGGAAGTGGATTTTTAAATTCCCGGGGCATTTTAAAGGGGTGGTCACCTGAGCAGGCAGTGGATGTGCTAAGGTGATGACAGAGAGGCATAAATGGAATGCTGGGATAAGTCCTAATACCCTGGAGGCCAATAAAAGCGCTGGTGAGTGTCCACACCTGATGACCAGCGCTGCATCAGCCGCGCTGGTCTCGCTACACCCGTAGCGGACCCAGGTGTACAGCCAGTGCTGCAAACAGGGAGTTGCAGCGCTGGCTGAGCTTTTAAGTGTGGACACCTGCTAAGTTGCGGTGCTGTAACCCCCTCACCAGCGCTGCAACTAGCAAGTGTAGCCAAGGCCTGTGTGAGAGGTGAGTGCTGAAGCAGCTAGAAACTATTAATATTTTCAATGAGTATTTGCTATTATAAATATATATTCAGTGGCACTGGGGCCGCCATCTGCACAATGTTGGTGAAGTGCGAAGAGTAATAAAAAAAATTAACAAAATAATTTAAAGCCACAAAACTATAGTTACAGTGGATTACAAGACAAATGCAGTTCAGTTATTTTTGCAAACATTGCAGATGGCTCAGCCCATGTGAGGTAACCTTTACTGCCTCTGCCCCTCCAGTCATGGGATTTCCCCTCTCCCACTGTTTGGCAGAGCCTCTACCCCATTCTCAACCCTGTCCCTGATTTTACTCTCTGCCTCCCCCCGCCTCCCCAGCGGTTTGACCCTCCTGTGCAGTCAGATCAGCCACTGCACAGACTCCGCCCTCCTTCTCCTATTCGCCCGCCTCCTGCCCTGCACACTTTTAACCTGCTGTGAACGCAAATGCAGGGAGTAGAAGTCCCGCCCCAAGGGCGGGCTGGCAGGCAGTGGCTTCAAATAGATGTTATTGAGCAGGTCTACTTCCCTTAATGCGCATGCTCAGAAAGAGACGGGTTGTAAAATTATACCGGGGGCAAAGCTGCGCTAGTCCCCCTCTGTACGCAGCTGGGGGGACTTTCGGCAGGGCAGCCCCGGGCTCTGCCGACACCAGCCCCTGAGCCGGAGCCTGCAGGTGAGGGGAGAGACCCGGGGGAAGGGCCGGGGCCGGGGCCGGGCAGGAAAGTGACTGCACCACCGGCCCCCCTCGTCCGAGCTCTGCTCCGGGGGGGTGGAATCTGCGAGTCCCAAAGCTGCTGCCCTCCCTGACCCCCACCCCGGCTCTGCCCCCCTGAGCGCCTGCAGGGACCGAGCCAGCTCCGGGGAGCGAACGCCCCGGGCCGGGCCAGGGTCTCCCAGCCCCAGGGGAGGGGGCAGGAGAGAGACAGGGGCAGCAGGAGCGATCAGTGGGGAGGGAGGTCCCGGCTCCCAGCCCTGCCCAGCCCCATTCCCTGCAGCACCCCTGGGACACAGTGACTTTCCTGGGGAGAAGGGGAGGAGCAGGGAGAGGAAAAGCCAGTTCCTGCCTCTGCCTGGTGCCCGCGCTGCTGGAGGGATGCGCTGCCCTGCCCTGCCCTGCCCTGGGGACAGTGTCAGGGGGATCCCCCAGAGCGGCTCCTTTGGTTCTGCTGTTTCCGTGTAGCTGGAGTGCACATTGACACTGACAGTGTTGGTTGCACAATTTCATTCTGAAAGGACCTTTTCGGTTGCTTATAAAATGCTCAAAGTTACTAGATGGACTTCGTATCCGATCCATTTTGGAAATTTTATTTTCATCTTTAGGGCTGAATTTATTTTATGAACTTTCAGAAGAACTACTTAGCCCGTTTTTGTTGGATGGGGTGGGAGGAAATAAAAACGTTTGTTTTTGAAAGCGGTATCATTTTTCGAAGAGCTTTAAAATCTTAAACAGTTTTTCTAGAAGTTTTACAGTTGTTGGAAAGAATTCCTAAGGTCAGACACTGTCATCTCTAGTCTGGTAAAAATCTGTTATGAGGTCGGTATTTTAGGAGGGTTGAATAACTCTCCATTGTGCATACTCCTGCATATTTTCATTCAATACAATTTGTTTTACTTACTTGGGATCCACTTCTACCAGCATTTACACACCTGCTTGCCTTTGAACATGTGAGTGGTCTTACCGACTTCATTTATTTCTGTTACTGAGAGGATTTAACAGTGTCTCAGTAGACTTAATCCTTATGGGAAGGGCTGTCAGGCTCTGCCCTGCAATAGAATCATAGGACTGGAAGGGACCTCCAGAAGTCATCTAGTCCAGTCCCCTACACTCATGGCAGGACTAAGTATTGTCTAGACCACCCCTGGCAGGTGTTTGTCTAACCTGCTTTTAAAAATCTCCAGTGATGGAGATTCCACAATAAAGAGACCAAGGCCAAGATCTTTAAATAGAGTAGTCTAAAATCAAGGTTTTTTTTAATATTCAGGCACCTGATTCCAAAATTGCTGGACACTCAGAATTAAACTCCAACGTTACATGCTCACGGTCTTAAAAGTCAAGCAACTTACTGAGATGAATGAATATGGATTTAAGAGCTTAACTTTTGGTTGCTCTTTTTTAGTATCTTGCCGCCAGTATTTGGCCTGGCAGAATCTAGAACAGGGGTGGGCAAACTTTTTGGCCTGAGGGATGCATCAGGTTTCATAAATTGTATGGCGGGCTGGTTAGGGGAGGGGGTCGTGGCCTGGCCCCCACCTCCTGTCTGACCCCCATCCCTCCAGGACTCCTGCCCCACCCAACCTCCCCATTCACGGACGGCCTCTCTGGGACCCTTGCCCCATCCACACCCCCCAGCTCCCTGTCCCCTAACTGCCCCCAGACCCCTACCACCTCATCCAATCCCTCTTCTCATTCCTGACAACCCCCCCGGGACCCATGCCTGATCCAACCACCCCTTCTCTCTGTCCCCTGACTGCCCCTGGAGCCCCTGCCCCCTCATCCAACACCCCCTCCTTCCTGACTGCTCCCCAGGACCCCTGCCCCCATTCAACCCTGTTTCCCCTCCTGACCACCACCCCCGCCCCCTGACCACCACCTCAAACTCCCCTGCCCTCTATCCCACCCCACCCCCCGCCCCACTGGTGGCTGGCAGTGCTACAGCCATGTTGCCTGGCTGGAGCCAGGCTACGCTGCCACCACCTCTGCCACCACGCAGCACAGAATGCCAGGTCAGGCTGGACTCTGTGACTGCGCTGCTCCAGGAGCTCACAGCCCCATTGCCCAGAGCATTGCGTAGGCAGCGGAGTGAGCGAGCTGAGGCTGTGGGGGAGGGAGGACAGCAGGAGAGGGGCCAGGGGCTAGCCTCCAGGGCCAGGAGCTTGGGGGCCAGGCAGAACGGTCCCGTGGGCTGTAGTTTGCCCACCCCGGTCTAGAAGTTGTCTTTAGAGAAAGAACCTATTGAGAATCAGAGTGTGCAATAGATTAAAGCCCCTTCTGAAACTTCGCTAGTCACCCTTCTCTCGTGGATAAATGTAGATGTTATTTTGCAGCCTAATTCTAGATTGTCCCATCATTCTGGGGATGGAGAAGGGAAATGTCTGAAGTGGAGCTGGTGACCTTTGAAGAGGTGGCTGTGTATTTCACTGAGAGAGTGAGCAAACTTCACCGGACTCCAGCCAGAGAGCCCCTACAGGATCATTATGCAGGAGAATTATGAGATTTTAACCTCTTTGGATAAGGATTCCTGTCCCCTCGGGCATTACAAGCTGGGAGGTCTCTGAAGCATCTGGGTCAGCTTCTGTGCAGGGTTCTTCACTCATCCCTCATATGTCAAGGGGATCAGCCCCTATAGTCATCCGATCCTGTCTGTGTGCAAGACACTGGCCTCAAGGGACAGTCAGTTCAGGGGCATCATGATTGTGCTACTTTTCCTGGTGACAAAGGCTTTGACATAAGACAAACTCATCATCTTCCCCACCACCACTTCCCCAAGCAGGTCCTCTGGAGCATCTGACCCCTCTTTTGTCTCATAGATGGACAAATGGCTCATGACTCAGCTCTGCTTAAGTCCCCAGTGGCCAGATTGTCAAATGTTCTTCACCTTCATCTTATCTGTGATCTGCCTCAGCCAGCTGTATTAGTGGAAGGCCCCAGATGTTTGATTCTCTTCCACCACCCAAGAAGGGCATTGATCAAAGTCACAGGGCTGGGACTGGTTGCCATTAGCTCCTCCAGGACTATCCCTTCTACCCGTATGCTCAGGGTGACCATATGTCCCATTTTGGCCAGGACAGTCCCTTTTTTAAGCCCTGTTCCATCCATCACAACTTTTTTGGCAGAAGATGGCATTTGCCCAGTTTGCTCTTGCCAATTTGATCAGTTGATAAGAGAAAATTGGACAAATGCCCACTTTTGTCATAAAGGTGAGGTGCAGAGGAACGTGCGGACTGGCAGTGCTTGGACAGGCAGCGATGCCAGCCCCAGCCTCATGCAGGGGGCAGACAGGACTTAGGCGAGCAACAACACCAACCCCACACGAGGGGTGTGAGTGGGCAGGGTTCGGGCGAGTGGTTCAGGCCAGCCCCATGCAGGGGGGTGGGTGGGATGGCTTGGGCCAGCATCACATAGTGTCCTATTTTTCCTTTGAGAAATATGGTGACCCTATGCTGAACTCTTGGAAGGAGGGTGTTGTTCCTGGTATCCTTTCCTGGCTGTGGTTTATCTCTGTGAAATAGTTCCTCACAGTGAAAGGGGCTGAGTTCTGGGGGAGAGTTTATGAAGTAGTTTATGGGCTGGAGGAATTCTGTGGGATGTACTAATACAGTAGGAAAACAAGTGAGAAAAGCTGGTCTTGTGATTCAGGCACTGCACTGGGTCGTGTGGGAGACCTGTGCTCAAACTTCTACTTCTATCTAGAACTCCCAGTCTGAACTCATGTAAGTCACTGTAGGCTTATGTTCTCAAAGGGTCCCAAATGAGTGAGGTGCCCATCTTGCAGTGACTTGGGTGTCTGGATTTCTTCAAAAGTTCCTGTTTTAAGTCATTTAGGCCTTAGTTCTCTCTGTCAAGTGGAGAGAACAATCCACCCTTTGCTGTCTTGTCTGCTTAGTTTCAAAGCTCTTTTGGGTAGGGTCTCTCTCTCACTAGGAGTATCTGGTGCCTTGTAGAAGAGAAAAGATGATCCAGTGGATAGGGCTTTCAACTGAAACTTGGGAGATGTGAGTTCAATTTCCTGCTATAGAATCACAGAAATGTAAAGCTGGAAGGATCTTGCAAGGTCATCAAGTCCAGCCCCCTGCACTGACGCAGGACCAAGTAAACTTAGACTGTCCCTGACAGATGTTTGTCCAACCTGTTCTTAAAAACCTCCAATGATGAGGATTCCACAACCTCCCTTGGAAGCCTGTTCCAGATCTTAATTACCCTGATAGTTAGTTAGTTTTCCTAATATCTAATACAAAATGTCCCTTGCTGCATATTAAGATGGATTGCTTTTCATCCTGCCTTCAGGAGAACAATTGGTGGTCATCCTCTTTATAGATTTAGTTGGGGTTGGTCCTGCTTTGAGCAGGGGTTTGGACTAGATGACCTCCTGAGGTCCCTTCCAACCCTGATATTCTATGGTTCTGTAAACAGCCCTTAACAGTCTTCTAATATGATGTCAAGTTTCCCATTAGGTATCTTTTCTCAAGATTAAACATGACTTTTTTTTAAATCTTTCCTCACGGTCAGATTTTCTAAACCATTTATGATATTTTTCCCTTTCCTCCACATCTTTCCTGAAGTGAGATGCCCAGAATTGGACACATTACTCCAGCTGAGGCCTCACCAGTGTTGAGAAGAGTGGGACAATTATCTCCCGTTTCTGATATGACACTCCAATTAATGCATCCCGGAATGATAATTAGCACTTTTGGGGGCACAACTGCATCACATTGTTGATTCATGGTATGCAAAAGACTTCCTCTGTGATGTTGTGGAAGTCACTTAGTCACATTTTTAAAAGGTGTTCAGGAGCTTAAAGATGTGGATAAGTGCTTAGGTGCCTAACTTCCCTTGGAGGCCCAAGATGTGAGGTGTGTGAACTCAGAAAGGGGACAAAAATGGAGCTGACCCTGTAGTTGTGACAATGACATTCCTGAGTTTCCAAGGATGGAATATGATGGTGGCTGCTGATCCTTTTTCATGGGTTAGCAGGATTGTGTGTCTGTTTGAACTGAGAAGGGAGAAGCATGGTTACTCTATCTTTATGGGTCTTTGTTGCACAGAGTAACACGAGAGGATGAGTTGAGCGATCCTTGCAAAATGGAGAGTTCTCATTTCTGCCTGAAGTAGACCCCCAACAAAGTCAGCCTTGTTTATCACCACTGGGGACAACTTCTTGTTTTAGAATGTGGGGGAAGTAACCAGGGGTCAGCCATTTGAGATAGGATTTAACAGGGAGGAACTTGGCTGTGAATCTGATCATGAAATGATAAATTTCATGACTCTAAGAAAGGGAAGGAGTGAGCAGCAGAGTAAGGACAATGGATTTAAAAATAAAGCAGACTTTAACAAACTCAGAGAACTGGGAAGTAGAGTCCCATGGAAAGAAAATCAAAGGGATAAAAGGAATTCAGGAGAGCTGGCAGTTTCTCAAGGAGACAGCATTAAAGGCACAACAAACTATCTCAACATGAAAGATAGGAAGAAAAGTAGGAGTCCAGTATGGCTGTATCAGGAGTTCTTTAATGATTGAAAAAATTCAAAAGAGAATTCTACAAAAAGTGGAAACATGGATAAATTGCCAACAGTGAATGCAAAAGACTAGCACAGGCATGGAGGAACAAACTCAGAAAGGCTAAGGCACAACATGAGTTACATCTAGCAGGAGACATAAAAGGCAATAAGAAGAGTTTTGTATACATACATTAAGAACAAAATTAAAACAAAGGGAAGTGTAGGTCCACTACTGAGTGGGGAAGGAGAGCTAATAATTATGGACACTAAGGAATGTCTACACTACAAGATTAGGTTGAATTTATAGAAGTCTATTTTTAGGAAGCGATTTTATACTGTCGATTGTGTCCCCACTAAGCACATTAAGTTGGCGGAATGCATCCACAGTACCGTGGCTAGCATCGACTTTTGGAGCGTTGCACTCTGGGTAGCTATCCCACAGTTCCTGCAGTCTCTGCTGCCTATTGGAATTCTGGGTTGAGCTCCCAATGCCTGATGGAGCAAAAATATTGTCGCAGGTGGTTTGGGGTACATGTCGTCAGTCACCCCTCCCTCCGTGAAAGCAACGGCAGACAATCGTTTTGTGCCTTTTTTCCATGCAGACGTCATACTGCTGTCAGCAGACGGTGCAGTAGGACTGCTAACCGTCGTTATCCACTGCTTCCGCAGCAACTCTTCTCTCCTGGTGCCATGAATCCACCTCGCAGGCCCTCTCGTCTTTCTGTATAAATATCTATTCTTGTGGCATCTGTCGTCATCCACTGCTTCTGCTGCAACTCTGCTCTCCTACAGAAGCCATACCACGGCAAGCATGGAGCTCGCTCAGCTCACCGCTGCTGTTGTAAGCATTGTAAACACCTCATGCATTATCCTGCAGTATGTGCAGAACCTGCAAAAGCAGGCAAGAAGGCGACGACAGCGCGATCATGATAGTGATGAGGACATGTACACAGACTTATCTCAAAGCATGGGCCATGACAGTTTGGGCAATGGGTAATGGGGCAGGTTCATGCCATGGAACACCGATTCTGGGCCCAGGAAACAAGCACAGACTGGTGGGACTGCATAGTGTTGCAGGTCTGGGATGATTCCCAGTGACTGAGAAACTTTTGCATGCGTAAGGGAACTTTCATGGAACTTCATAGAATATCAGGGTTCAAAGGGACCTCAGGAAGTCATCTAGTGCAACCTCCTGCTCAAAGCAGGATCAATCCTCAACTAAATCATACCAGCCAGGGCTTTGCCAAGCCTGACCTTAAAGGAAGGAGATTCTACCACCTCCCTCAGTAACCCATTCCAGTGCTTCACCACCCTCCTAGTGAAAGAGTTTTTCCTAATATCCAACCTAAACCTCCCCCACTGCAACTTGAGACCATTGCTCACTGTTCTATCATCTGCCGCAACTTAGAACAGCCTAGCTCCCTCTTTGGAACCCCCTCCTACAGGTAATTGAAGGCTGCTATCAAATACCCCTTCACTCGTCTCTCCTGCAGACTAAACAAGCCCAATTCCCTCAGCCTCTTCTCAAAAGTCATGTGTCCCAGCCCCCTAATCATTTTTGTTGCCCTCTGCTGGACTATCTCCAATTTGTCCACCACTTTGTGTAGTGGAGGCCCCAAAGCCGGATGTAATACTCCAGATGTGGCCTCACCAGTGCTGAATAGAGCGTGATAATCACTTCCTGTGATCTGCTGGCAATACTCCTACTAATACAGCCCAATATGCTGGTAGCCGCCTTGGCAACAAGGGCACACTGCTGACTCATATTCAGCTTCTTATCTACTGTAATCCCCCAGATCCTCTTCTGCAGAACTGCTGTTTAGCCAGTCAGTCCCCAGCCTATAGTAGTAAATGGGATTCTTCCATCGTAAGTGAAGGACTCCGCACTTTTCCTTGTTGAACCTCATCCGTTTTCTTTTGGCCCAATCCTTCAATTTGTCTAGGTCACTCAGGACCCTATTCCCTCCCCTCCAGTGTATCTACTTCTCTTCCCCCCACCCCTGCTTAGTATCATCTGCAAACTTGCTGAGGGTGCAATCCATCCCATAATCCAGATTGTTGAACAAAACCAGCCCCAAGACTGATCCCTGGGGCACTCTGCTTGATACTGGCTGCCAACTAGACATTGAGCCCGATAATCTAGCCAGCTTTCTACTTCACTATCAATTTTCTGGAATTCCTAACTTCTAATTGTGACAACCCAATGTAGAATCCAGATTAATGAGTAGCTGTGTCACTCCTGCCTTCTAACCTGGGTTGCCCTTTACAATGCTCTGCTGCTGTAGCTACATAGTAGTAGTATGCCTTTTACTGGAGTAACAATCTAGGGGAACTATCACTGTGTCCATACAGCAATAAAGCTGGCCGACGTGCCTTCATACCTTACTAGACTCTGTGGTCATTGGGGGTTCTCTTCAGGTCTGCTGTGTCAGCTATCTGCAGAGCTGGGGCAGCACACAAGAGGGAACACACGCACGCAGCTGAGTGATACCAACGTTGAACAGAGCAGAGCACCACACCGGTAGCATCTGACAACACCTGCAACTCCATCAGATGCCTGAGCATGTTAGTTTGCTCCCACATTAGCCTCAGCATTGCATCCTGCCTCCTCTCGTTGCGTTCTTCCCTCCTCTCATCGTGTTCATTTAATGCTTTCCTGGGCTTTTACATTGTTTGCCTCCACCCATTCTGCTGAGCTCTTTCAGTGCGGGAGGACTGCCTGAGCTCAGAGAACATCTTGTCGCGAATGCGTTTTTTATTTATCTTCTAATCTGCGCTAGCCTCTGGGACAGTGATGATAGGGGGAGCTTAGAAACATTTACAGCTGCAGGGGGAGAAAAGGGAGAGTAGTATTTAAAAAGATACATTTTAGAGAACAAAGGGAAGATTATTTCACACTGAGCCAAGCGATTCACATTACATAGCACGTGCTTTTGGAACAAGATCGCATCACACACGCTCGGCTGGGTAATAGAATTCGGCTTGCTGGCAGCCATGTTAAGGCAAAGGGTTCGGCTTTTTCAACCTTCATAATGTGGGAATGGTTTCAAACAGCAGTGCCCTTCTTTCCCATACCAAGCAAAGCCTGTTGCATTGGCCATTTAAAAGGAGAGGCTGTGGTTTTAGGGTGAATGTGCAGCACAATCCAACACCCCCCTCCAATTCTCTGGGATGATCACTTCAGCCCCAGCAACCCCCCACTCCGCCCCCGTGGCTAGTATCAGGGAAGATCCCTGTCAGCCAAAGGTGAACAGCTCAGCGTGAACGGGCCTCTCCCCACTGCGTGGCGCACAGTGGGGATGATTTCTTTTCAGCCAAAGGCAAACAGCCCAGCAGGATCGGGCACCTCTGAATGTCCCCTTAAACAAATTTCCTGTATTTCAACCAGGTGACAATGAATGATATCGTTGTCCTGAGGCTAACACAGAGGGATAAAGACCGGATGTTGCTTGAATGCCACCAAAGCCCAGGCCCATTCACTGCAATGTTTTGTTCTGCAATGATTCCAGACTACTTGCTACTGGCTTGGTGTGGTAAAGTGTCCTATGCTGCCCAGAAACCTTCTGCAAAGGCTTTTAGAGTACCTCCAGGAGAGCTTCATGGAGATGTCCCTGGAGGATTTTTGCTCCATCCCCAGACACGTTAACAGACTTTTCCAGTAGCTATACTGGCCGCAAATGCATCCCAAGTCTTCAGGGCAAACTAATCTTAAACACACTTGCTTTTAAACCTGTATTATATTTACAAAGGTATACTCACCAGAGGTGCCTTCTCTGGCTTCATGGACCGGGATCCCACCTTGGGAAGGTTGGGAAAGTATTGGCTCCAGGGTGATGAACAGTTCTTGGCTGCCAGGGAGCAGGGATTCTCTGCTTGCCTGCTGTGCGCTATCCTCAACCTCCTCCTCTTCCTCATCCACAAAATCCTCATCCCTGTTGCATGAGACTCCTTCCTTGCAGGTGTCCACAGACAGTGGTGGGGTAGTGGTAGGGGGCCCCCCTAGAATTGCATGCAGCTCATCATAGATGCGGCAAGTATGGGGCTCTGACCCGGAGCAACTGTTTGCATCCTTTGTTTTTTGGTAGGCTTGCCTCAGCTCCTTAACTTTCATGCAACACTGCTATGTGTCCCTGTTGTAGCCGTTGTTCTTCATGTCCTTGTAGATTTTGGCAAATATATTGGCATTTCGTCTTTTGGAACGGAGTTCTGCCTGCATGGATTCTTCTCCCCATACAGCGATCAGATCCAATACCTCCCGTTCAGTCCATGCTGGAGCTCTTTTGCTATTCTGGGACTCCATGGTCACCTGTGCTGATGAGCTCTGCTTGATCACCTGTGCTGATCAGCTCGCCACGCAAGCTAAACAGGAAATGAAATTCAAATGTTCCCGGGGTGTTTCCTGTCTACTGTCCAGTGCGTCTGAGTGGAGTGCTGTCCAGAGCGCAGGGCCAGCGCTTCCATTGAGGTGAACTAGGCAATCGCCTAGGGCGCCAGGATTTTCGGGGGGCAGCATTTTGCCGGGGTGGGGGAGGTGGCAGGTGGCTCCGGTGGACTTGCTGCAGTCGTGCCTGCGGATGGTCCGCTGGTCCTGCATGGCTCCGGTGGACCTCCCGCAGGCATGGCTGCAGCAGCTCCACCGGAGCTGCGGACCAACAGACCCTCCACAGAAATGGCTGTGGCAACTCCACTGGAGCCGCAGGAGCGGCGCACGGCGTGGCAAAATGGCCATGCGCCTAGGGCGTGAAAAACTCTAGCGCCGGTCCTGCCAGAGCGGTCACAATGGAGCACTCTGGGATAGCTCCCAGACACCAGTACTGTCGAATTGCATCTACAGTACCCCACATTCGACCCAGTGAGGTCGATTTTAGTGCTAAACCCCTCGCCAGGGAGGAGTACAGAAATCAATTTTAAGAGCCCTTTAAGTCGACAAAACAGGCTTGGTTGTATGGATGGGTGCAGGGTTAAATCGACCTAACGCTGCTAAATTCGACCTAAACTCATAGTGTAGGCCAGGGCTATGTGGCTAGAGTGTTTAATGCCTATTTTTTTTCAGTCTGCACTAAAAAATAAAGTTAATTGTGACCAGATGCTTAATATAATTAATATTGAAGAGAAGGGAGAAGGAAGACAAGCTAGAATTAGTAAAGATCAGGTTAAAGAATACTCCTCTACCCTGATATAATGCGACCCGACAAAACACGAATTCAGATATAACGCGGTAAAGCAGTGCTCTGGGGAGGTGAGGGGGCTGCGCACTCCGGTGGATCAAAGCAAGTTCAATATAATGCGGTTTCACCTACAACACGGTAAGATTTTTTGGCTCCTGAGGACAGCGTTATATTGAGGTAGAGGTGTATTTAGATAAGTTAGATGTATTCAAGTTGGAAAGGCCTTATGAAATTCACCCTATGGTAGATAAGAAAATAGCTGAAGCAATCTCAGAAACAGTAGTGATCTTTGAGAATTGATGGAGGAAGGGTGATGTCCCAGACAACAGGAAAAAGGCAAATGTATCTTTAAAACAGTAATAAAGAGCACCCAGACTAACTTTGATACCTGGAAAGATAGTGGAACAAATTATTAAACAGTCGTGGTAATAATTGAGAGGATAACAGAATGATAAATAATGGTCTAACTCCTTATGTGTGTCCAGGCCCAGGTGGACAAATTGGAGAGAGTCCAGAAGAGAGCAATGGAAATTATAAATGGTTTAGAAAACCTGAATTATGAGTAAAGGTTAAAAAAACTGGGTATTTTTAGTCTTAAGCAAAGGAGATTGAGTGAGAGCCTGATAATGGTCTTCAAATATTTTAAGGGTTGTTTTAAAGAGGACAATGATCAGTTGTTCTTCATGTCCACTTAGAATCATAGAATATCAGGATTGGAAGGGACCTCAGGAGGTCATCTAGTCCAACCCCCTGCTCAGAGCAGGACCAATTCCCAACTAAATCATCCTAGCCAGGGCTTTGTCAAGCCTGACCTTAAAAACCTCTAAGGGAGGAGATTCCACCACCTCCCTAGGTAACCCATTCCAGTGCTTCACCACTCTGAGTGAAAAAGTTTTTCCTAATATCCAACCTAAACCTCCCCCACTGCAACTTGAGACCATTACTCCTTGTTCTGTCATCTG
>NC_133781.1:3382270-3486935 GCF_003597395.2 Chelonoidis abingdonii | reverse complement strand
AGAAGAGCTCTGCCCCTAGTTGGTTCCCCAAGCACTTGCACCAGGAAATTGTCCCCTACACTTTCCAAAAACTTCCTGGATTGTCTGTGCACCGCTGTATTGCTCTCCCAGCAGATATCAGGGTGATTAAAGTCTCCCATGAGAACCAGGGCCTGCGATCTAGTAACTTCTGCTAGTTGCCGGAAGAAAGCTTCGTCCACCTCATCCCCCTGGTCTGGTGGTCAATAGTAGACTCCCACCATGAAATCACTCGTGTTCACACTTCTAAACTTAATCCAAAGACTCTCAGGTTTTTCTGCAGTTTCATACCGGAGCTCTGAGCAGTCATACTGCTCTCTTACATACAGTGCAACTCCCCCACGTTTTCTGCCCTGTCCTTCCTGAACAGTTTTTATCCATCCATGACACTACTCCAGTCATGTGAGTTATCCCACCAAGTCTGTGTTATTCCAGTCACATCATAGTTCCTTGACTGTGCCAGAACTTCCAGTTCTCCCTGCTTGTTTCCTATGCTTCTTGCATTTGTGTATAGGCACTTAAGATAACTCGCTGATTGTCCCGCTTTCTCGATCTGAGACAGGAGTCCTCCCCTCTTGCACTCTCCTGCTCGTGCTTCCTCCCGGTATCCCATTTCCCCACTTACCTCAGGGCTTTGGTCTCCTTCCCCCAGTGAACCTAGTTTAAAGCCGCCCTCACTAGGTTAGCCAGCCTGCTTGCGAAGATGCTCTTCCCTCTCTTTCTTAGGTGGAGCCCCTCCCTGCCTAGCACTCCTCCTTCTTGGAACACCATCCCATGGTCAAAGAATCCAAAGCCTTCTCTCCGACACCACCTGCGTAGCCACTTAAGGTAGGACAAGTAGAAACAGGCTTAATCTGCAACAATGGACGTTTAAGGTAGATATTAGGAGAAACTTTCTAACTAAAAGAATAGTAAAATATTGAAAAAGGTTCCATGGTAGATTGTGGATTCCCTGTAATTTAAGATTCTTAAGAACAGGTTAGACAAACACCTGTCAGGGATGGTCTTGGTAACTTGGTCCTGACTCAGTGTAGGGGGTTGGACTTCATGACCTCTTGAGGTCCCATCGAGCCCTAAATTTCTGATTGTGTATTAGATAGCATCTATACTTGCTGCTCTGGAGAGACTTTGGACTGCAGTGACTCTGAACCTGATTTAAGGGGTCATGATGGAAAGTAACTGAACATGATCTCCCACTAGGATGTTGTAGGTATGACAGCTAACATGAGCCATGGCAGTATAAGCAGGGGAATATCGAGTAGGAATAGGGAGGTGGAGTACTTCACTATACAGCATTAAGGAGACCATTACTGGATATTGTGTCAAAAAAGAAATGCTGACAAATTTGATGGGGTTTAGATAAGAGAATGATGGAAATCCTGCTTTGTAATGGGAGACTTAAGAAGCTCAATCTGTTTAGCTTATCAAAGAGGAGGTTAAGTGACTGGATCATAGCAAGGAGATTTGTGAGAGCAGAAGGTTCTTTAATCTAGTAAACAAAAGCCCAGTGGCTGGAAAATTTGTCTAGATAAATTCAGGTTGTAAATATGTTTAACAGTCATTATGGTAATTAATCACTGCATTATATTTCGCAGCGATATGGTGGACTTTCTATCATTTGAGGTCTTTAAATCAACATTGGATGCCTTTTTCAAAAAAATCCACAGTCTGACTCAGCCACAAGAGACGGGTTGATACAGGAATCTTTGGGTGAGGTTCTCTTATGAAGGAGATCAGACTAGATGATAATGGTCCCTTTTGGCCTTGAAATCTGTTAATCTCTGTTTGCAGGTTTCTACATTGGCCAGATATCCAGTTAATCGTGTCTCTGGACTCACAACCAAGTTCAGCAAGCCATGCCTATTCAGCAAAACACTGAAACAGAATGGGGGCTAATTGGCAGTGATGGAGACTTAGTTGTACCTCATATCATAGGCGCCAACTTTTCCTCGCTCCGGTGGATGCTCGACCCCACCCCCGGGCCCTGCCCTGACTCCCCCTTTGCCCTGCCCTGCCCCCATTCCAACTCCTTCACCAAAGTCCCCACCCCAGCCCCACCTCCTCCCCTGAGCACACCGTGTTCCCCCTCCTCCCCGCTCCCTCCCAGTGTTTGTCATGCAAAACAGCTGTTTTGAAGCAGCAAGCCCTGGGAGCTAGGGGGAAAAAGCGGGCACACTGCGCGCTCAGAGGAGGAGATGGAGGCAGAGATGAGCTGGGGCCAGGGAGGTAGGGCAGGGAGCTGCCCGTGGGTGCAGATCACCTACCAATTTTTCCTTGTGGGTGCTCCAGCCCCGGAGTAACAGTGGAGTCGGTGCCCATGCCAGATACCTAGAGAGGGTAGCAACTCTTCTCTGCTTCCCAGGGAGTAAGTTAGGGCCATTCCCTAGACAGAGTGGATGAACCCTTGCTCCAGATCAGTGTGTCATGTGATCTTGTATAATTTATAGCTCAGTCCCTGTAGGCTGGGATTGGGAAAAGGAAGGATCCTTTCAGGGTAGGTTACTCAGATCCTTGCACTGGAAGCAGTAACAGCACTGAGCTTAATGAACAAGATCAAACACTTGTTCCCTTGACCCCCTGTGCAGGATTTCCATTTTTCATACCTGACCTGATCTCCCAGCTGGAATGAGGGCAGGAGCCATGGGTCCCCGACACAGGCGCTGACTCCATGGGTGCTTCAGGGCTGGAGCATCCACGGAGAAAAATTAGCAGATGCTTAGTACCCACCATCAGCCAAGCTCCCCCCTCCCGCCCACAGGCAGCCCCGCCCATCAACTCCTCTCTCCCTTCCAGTGCCTCCTGAACACTGCAGAACAGCCATTCTGCAGTGTATAGGAGGCACTGGGAGGGAGGGGGGAGGCATGGGGATGAGATGGGCTCAGGGGAGGGGGCATAAAGAGGCATGGTGGGGGTGGAGCCTTGGGGAAGCGGGGGGCGAGGCCGGGGGTGGGGTAGGAAGAGGCGGGTCAGGGATGGGACCTTGGGGAAGAGTGGAGTAGGGGTGGGGCCAGGGCTAAGTAGGGGATGAGCACCCCCAGGGGAATTCAGAAGCTGGTGTCTGTGGTTCCCAATCTCCAGGGCTACAAGGAAAAGGGGATCTTAAAAGACACACATACAGGAGAGGAACTGGTGAAACTGACCCAAAAACAATTCAGTTATATCCCCTTGGCAGACATCACTGATGAGTTTTCACCAATCCTCAGCTATATTCAGATGGGATAGGAGGTTGAATTGTCCCTTCCTCTCCCTCCTTTGAAACAGAGTTGCGGTGGGTGGGGATTTTTTCTTCCTGATTTCTTTTAAGTCCCCAGTAATTAGTTAGTTTTTTCCCTCCCTTTGCTATTCCCTTCCCCCTCAGCACAGTAGTTGATTCCTGTCTGGATTCTCTTTCTATCCCAGCAGGTGATGGGACGGTGAGTGAGAAAAAGAAGGAAGATTCTGAGCAGGTGGGACCACAGATGACATTATCAGGTAGAACCACAGGGAAAGTTTTCCAGAATCCTGAGCAGGGAGAAGCCTGTCAGAGTCAGTGCAGGCCAGAGAGGCAGCTGAGAAATCAAGCAGGGGAGATCCAGTGTGAATCCACTCACAGGAGCAGAGGGTTCAAAGAAACCAAAGAGCCTGTACTACAGAGAATCGCCTTTGGAGAGGAACTGAATTTATGCAGTGACTGTGGGAGAAGCTTCCTTTGGAAATCAGCCCTTATTACTCACCAGAGAATGCACACAGGAGAGAAACCGTATAAGTGTCTAGACTGTGAGAAAAGCTTCAGCCGCAGCTCACACCTTATTTCACATCAGAGAACCCACACCAAGGAGAAACCATATAGATGCTCTGAGTGTGGAAAAAGCTTCAATCAGCGCTCCAACCTTATTAGACATCAGAGAATCCACACCGGTGAGAAACCTTATAGATGCTCTGAGTGTGGAAAAAGCTTCAATCAGCGCTCCAACCTTATTAGACATCAGAGAATCCACACCGGTGAGAAACCTTATAGATGCTCTGAGTGTGGAAAAAGCTTCAATCAGCAGTCCAATCTTCTTATACACCAGAGAATCCACACAGGGGAACGGCCCTATAAATGCCCCAAGTGTGGGAAAAGCTTTGGTTACAACTCAATCCTTATGACACATCAGAAAATGCACACTGGAGAAAAGCCCTATAAGTGTCTTGACTGTGAGAAAATATTTAGCCAGAGCTCAGACCTCACTAAACACCAGAGAATCCATATGGGGGAGAGACCCTACAAATGCAATGAGTGTGGGAAAAGCTTTAGTCTGAGCTCCCACCTTATTTCATATCAAAAAACCCATAAGGGAGAGAAACCCTATATATACCCCAACTGTGGGAAGAGCTTCAGTGACAGCTCAAACCTTATTACGCATCAAAGGATCCACACAGGAGAGAAGCCCTACAAATGCCCTGAGTGCAGGAAAAGCTTCGGTCGTCTCTCACACCTTAATAGACATTGGACAATCCACACAGGAGAGAGATCTTTTAAATGCTTGGACTGTGGGAACAGCTTTCGTGACAGCTCATCCCTCATCAGGCATTAGAGAATCCACACAGAAGAGAAACCCTAGAAGATGGATGAAGTGAACAACAACGTGGCTAATTCCCACGAATATCAGAGGGTCAGGTAAGACAGTACTGGCCATCTAATGAGGACATGCAGTAGCTATTAAAGTAGATGATGAAATCACATTCCTAGAACAGAGTCATGCAAAGCAAGAGGCAGAGATAAGATTTCCATGTTGTGATGAGATTTGATTATTACGACTCAAGAAGCTCTGAACGTCCTTTGATCAGCTCCTGCACTGAAGTTTGTTGATACAGACCTAGAACCATCCTTATCTTGTGTGCTGTGACTTTGATTTATTCTTGATACTGTTTTAGTTAATTGATACATTCAGGAGCAGAGATGGACTCAGTTAGGTCAGAAATGCAATGATACTTGGGCTCTGAGCACCGAGTTGGGATGGTGGTTTATTTGTGACGTTCTTGCTTTGACTGAAGAGGAGTGGATCCCAGTTTCTCAAACTCTGAGACCTTTATCAGGAGATGTCAAGAATGTGAAGATGGGCCTCTATGTAATGAAATGGGACCTCTGGGAAAGTCTCTTTAAAGGTTTATTTTATATTTTATAATCTAGCCCGTATAATTACACTGGAGTTCTGCTTTTTATTCCCTGTATTGATCATGAATTCATAGATTTAAAATGACTAACTAGATGACTGAACTATTGATTATTACCAGTGGAGTTACATGCTTTCACTGTTATGGGTCTGCAGTTGTCCTTTCTGATATGTGTATCCACTACAAAAGTCCTGTAATAAGGCGATAAAATCCCTGAGCCAATTACTTGTGCTTGATCCTTCTACATTTAGAATCTAGGTCTATTAAATACACTGTAGTTCCATTGAAATTAGTTTGAAATTTCATTTTTAGACAACAAGCACTTAGCACAAAACTATCAAAAAGTTTATTTCAGAATTACAATTGTAAATACACTGAAGCTAATTCCCTGGAATCTAAATATATATGTTCGCCTGAGTGTGGAGCAAAAGCAATAGCAACAAGAGATTCCATAATAAAATTATCTGCAGCTTGTACAAACCAGTGGTAAGGATGGGTGAAAAGGAGATCACAATGCAATTAAAGCCACTGGGCTGCAAAGGGAATCCAGTTTGTGGAACTGGAACTGGAAAGGGATAGAATCTGTGAACATGGAAAAGATTTTCTGATACATGTGTTTCTTCTGTAACTGTACTGGCGTAACTATAGGGGAAAAAAGTACTAGACTTTATATACTGAGGTATTTTTCTTGTGACCCATAGTGAGATGTCTACCAGAACCTGTTGGAATTCTGGGACAAGGACAAGGAGTAATGGTCTCAAGTTGCAGTGGGGGAGGTTTAGGTTGGATATTGGGAAAAAATTTTCACTTGGAGGGCGGTGAAACACTGGAATAGGTTACCTAGAGAGGTGGAATAGGTTACCTCCTTAGAGGTTTTTAAGGTCAGGCTTGACAAAGCTCTGGCTGGGATGATTTAGTTGGGAATTGGTCCTGCTTTGAGCAGAGGGTTGGACCAGATGGCCTCCTGAGGTCCCTTCTAACCCTGATATTCTATGATTCTATGACTTACTCAAACTAACAAACTCCCATCTTCTGACATCCCATAATTCATCTGATTTTTGCACGTCAGAAACATTTTTCAAATTGTTTGTCAAGCAACATGGAGGAAACGCTATCAAGTGCCAGGATCCAAAGAGTTGAGAGATAGCCACAGGGAGGCTATGGTGATACATCTATTGGCAGATTTCAGAGTAGCAGCTGTGTTAAGGGTTGGCTACACTCGAAACTTCAAAGCGTTGTTGCTGGAGCACTGCCGCGGCAGCGCTTTGAAGTGTGAGTGTGGTCGCAGCACCAGCGCTGGGAGAGAGCTCTCCCAGCGCTGCACGTATTCCACCTCCTCATGGGGTTTAGCTTGCAGTGCTAGGAGCCGCGTTCCCAGCGCTGTGGCACTGTTTACACTGGTGCTTTACGGCGCTGTATCTTGCAGCACTCAGGGGGGGTGTTTTTTTCACACCCCTGAGCGAGAAAGTTGCAGCGCTGTAAAGTGCCACTGTAGCCAAGGCCTTAGTCTGTATCCTCAAAAGAACAGGAGTATTTGTGGCACCTTAGAGACTAACAAATTTATTTCAGCAGCAGCGCCAACTTTCTCCGGCGCTGGTGGGTGCCCATGCGCCCCCACCTCTGATCCCACCCTGACTCCACCCCATCTCCGTCCCTGACCCTGACCCCATTCCAACCCCATCCCCAAGTCCACGCCCTAACTCCGCCCCCTCCCTGCCCCTATTGGATCCCTTCCCCAAATCCCCACCCCGGCCCCACATCTTCCCCCAGCACACACCGTTCCCCCTCCTCCCCCCTCCCTCCCTGCCCCACAAATCATCTGTGTCGCAGAGCAAGCGCTGGGAGGGAGGGGGGAGAAGCAGGATGCGGCGGGGCACTCGTGGAGGAGGCGGAGGTGAGCTGGAGCAGGGGGGCCACGGGGAACTACCGGTGGGTGCTTAGCACCCACCAATTTGGAGCACCCACGGAGTTGGCGCCTATGTCTATAGGTGGAAGAAGGTGGGCCAGAATGTCAGGCTGCAGAAGATTTCTTTCTTAGAGAGATGTGTAGGGCTCACCCCAGACCTGCAGCAACAGCACCAACATCAGAGTTCCCATCAGCTTGGAGAAGTGTGTGGCCATTGTCATCTGAAGGCTCCCCACTCCCTGTTCTTGTCATGGTGGGTGAAATAACATGGACAAGGACTGTGATTTAGGGGGCTCTCAGTATCTGTGTTCACAAACTGCAGGACATGGCAAGGTTGGGGTGCTGGCCATGAATATAGTACCACAGTGATCTCCAGCACAGCTGTTTGCCTTTGCATCCAGTTCAGCATCATCTATTGGATGTCCTTTCCTTTGTCCATGCTCTCCCTTGAGTGTATCTCTGCCTGCTGCAGAAAACCAACCTCCGTTGACAATTGCTGTATAAAATTCAGTAGTTAATGGGGAATCATCATCAGATGGGCATATTTTTAGTGGGATTCCACTGAGATTGGTACTCGGCTTGATGCTATTTAATATTTATCAGTGATCTGGAAGCAAATATCCACAAATGGTATAACGTTGTGACAGAAAGGCTGGAGGAGTAGGGCAGCCCTGCTGAACGATCTGGATTGCTTGGTAGATTGGGCTCAGTCAAACCAAAATATGTTTTAATACAGTCAAATACAAGGTCCTATGCCTAAGAACAAAGGGACAGATTTTCAAATGTCTGTTTAGGTGCCTAAAGACTCAGTTGCCTAGTGGCGTGTAATGACTGGATAATGGAGTGAGTGTGCTTATAAAATTTGCAGATGACACAAAACTGGGAAGAGTCCCAAGCACTTTGGAGGACAGGATTATGATTCAAAATGACCTTGACAAATTAGAGAATTGGTCTGAAATCAACGCTTAGGAAGAAAAAAAAAATATCAAGTGCACAAATACTAAATGGAGACTAACTGGCTAGGATGGTGGTAAAACTGCTGAAAAGGATCTGGGAGTTATAGTGGATCAAAAATTCAATATGAGCCAACAGTGTGGTGCAGTTGCAAAACTGGCTAATACCATTCTGGGGTGCATTAAACAGGAGTGTCATATGTAAGACATGGGAGACAATGTTCCCACTCCATTTGGCACTGGTGAGGCCTCAGCTGGAGTACTGTGTCCAGAGCTGGGCACCACACTTTAAGAAATATGTGAACAGATTGGAGAGAGTTCGGAAGATATTTTCTAAACCTTAGTTTTTTCTCTGACCTACGAGGAAAGGTTAAAAACACAACCCCTCAAAATATTTAGTATTGAGAGCAGAAGATTGAGTGGGGACCTGATAATCTTCAAATATGTTAAGAGTGTTATAAAAAGGATGATGAACAATTGTTCTCCATATCCACTGAAGGCAGGAGAAGAAGCCATTGGCTTAATCTGCAACCCAAGAGATTAGATATTATGAAAAACTTTCTAACTAAAAGGGTAGTTAAGCTCTGGAAGAGGCTTCTAAGGGAGCCTGTGAAAACCCCATCCCTGAAGGTTTTCAAAAACACTTGTTAGGGATGGACTAGGTTTGCTTGGTCCTGCCTCAGCATGGGGAGATGGACTAGAGGACCTCTCAATATCCCACCCCCTTTTTACATTTCTATGGTTTTCAAAAGCACCTAAGTGGGTTATTTGCTTAACTCTGATTGCACCAGCTTAGGTGCATTTGAAAGGCCCAAGTCTGCCCCAAAGAATTCAGGCCCTACCTACAGAATGGGGGTGGAGACAGGTGCTCCTGAAAAGGCTTTAGGGGTCATGGTCAAGCAACTCAACATAAGATCCCAGTATGAAATGTGGCTGTGGCCAAAAAGTCTAATTTGATCCTCGAACGTATAAAGAAGGGAAATGGTGAATAGGAACAAGGAGGTGGTGTATATGGCATAGATGAGACCAATATAGGAACAGTACATCCAATTCTGTTCACACTTCAAAAGGATATTGTTCAGAACAGTTCAGACAAGAGCTACAACAATGATTCAAGGTCTGGAAAACCTGCTTTATAGTCTGAATATTTCAAACAAGATCGTATAGTGCCCTTGATGAGTATTTGGGAAGTAAGTTCTACACACAAGTGATTATATGACAAAGCTCTTAAGGGCTAGTCTATAAAGGAAATTTATATTAGAATAAGATAAGGCAGTGGCTCTCAACCTTTCCAGAATACTGTACCCCTTTCAGGAGTCTGATTTGTCTTGCCTATCCCCAAGTTTCATCTCACTTAAAACTACTTGCTTACAAAACCAGACATAAAAGTACAAAAGAGTCACAGCACACTGATACTGCAAAATTGCTGACTTTCTTGTTTTTACCATATAATTATAAAATAAATCAATTGGAATATAAATATTTTACTTCTATTTCAACATATAGTATATAAAGCACTATAAACAAGTCATTGTCTGTATGAAATTTTAGTTTGAACTCACTTTGCTAGTGCTTTTCATGTAGCCTGCTGTAAAATTAGGCAAAATCTAGATGAGTTGATGTACCCCATGGAAGATCTCTGGGTACCCCTGGTTGAGAACCACTGAGTTAAGGTGTGGGTTGAAGCCAACATTCTTTATTCCAGTATAGTTTGCTGTGTGTTATTCTGGTATCAGGGTTTCTTTCTTTGATTTGCTTTATGTCACTTTGAAAGGGCATTAAACTAGGATTGTCAAATGATTAAAAAAATTAATCATGTGATTAATCACTCTGTTAAACAATAATAGAACACCATATATTTAAATATTTTGGATGTTTTCTACATTTTCAAATATTTTGATTTCAATTACAACACAGAACACAAAGTGTACAGTACTCAATTTATATTTATTTTTATTACAAATATTTGCACTGTAAAGAAGAAAAAAAATCACCTAAGTACTGTAGTGCAATCTCTATCATGAAAGTTGAACTTACAAATTAGAATTATGTATAAAAAATAACTACACTCAAAAACAATGTAAAACTTTAGACCCTACAAGTCCACTCAGTCCTACTTCTTGTTCAGCCAATCACTCAGACAAACCAGTTTGTTTACATTTGCAGGAGATAATGCTGCCCACTTCTTATTTACAATGTCACCTCAAAATGAGAACAGGTATTCACATAGCACTGTTGTAGCCAGCGTCACAAGTTATTTATGTGCCAGATATGGTAAAGATTCATATGTCCCTTCATGCTTTGCCCACCATTCCATGCTGATGAAGGGTTCTGCTCAATAACAATCCAAAGCAGTGTGGACTGATGCATATTTATTTTCATCCTCTGAGTCAGATGCCACCAACAAAAGGTTGATTTTCTTTTTCGGTGGTTCGAGTTCTGTAGTTTCTGCATTGGAATGTTGCTCTTTTAAGACTCCTGCAAACATGCTCCACCTCTCATCCCTCTCAGATTTTGGAAGGTACTTCAGATTCTTAAACCTTGGGTCAAGTGTTATAGCTATCTTTAGAAATCTCACATTGGTACCTTCTTTGTGTTTTGTCAGATCTGCAGTGAAAGTGTTCTTAAATCAAAAATGTGCTTGGTTGTCATCTGAGACTGCCATAACACGAAATATATGGCAGGATGCAGATTAAATGGAGCAGGAGACATACAATTCTCCCCAAGGAGTTCAGTCACAAATTTAATTAATGCCTTTTTTTTTTTTTTTTTGTTACGCAGCATAATTGATAGAAGCATGAGCCTACTGGAATGGTAGCCTAAAGCATGAAGGTGCATACAAATGTTTAGCGTATCTGGCGCATAAATACCTAGCAATGTTGGTACACGGTGCCATGCTAAGATGCCTGTTCTCATTCTCAGGTGACATTGTTAAATAAGAAGTGGGCAGCATCATCTCCTGCAAATGTAAACAAACTTGTTTGTTTTAATGATTGGCTGAACAAGAAGTAGTACTGAGTGGACTTGTAGGCGTTAAAGTTTTACATTGTTTTGTTTTGTTTTTGAGTGCAGTTACTTAACAAAAATATCTACATTTGTAAGTTGCACTTTCACGATACAGATTGCATTACGTACTTGTATGAGGTGAATTGAAAAATACTGCTTCTTGTTTACTCCTTTTATAGTGCAAATGTAGTAAGAGGAGGCCCTAAGACATAAACCTTGGTATCAGAGCCTGGTATGAGGCCTAAGGCCTGAACTAAAAAGAAATGGTTCAAGACTTTCTAACATAAACCAAAGTTGAAGCTGTGAGCCAGAGGCAGGCCCTGCTCACAGAAGCTGGCAAGGAAAGGGCTGATGCTGCAAGGAGATACCGTACCTAAAAGGTACTGAACACTAGAGATCAGAACATTCACATACCTGCACATTTCCACACAGATAACAAGAAACCAGGCACTGACCCACCCAATGACAGGGCCAAGGGTAATGATGATGGATAGAGTTGTTTTGTTCAAACCAACATGTACAAGTGAGATCGGCACCTTACTACGTAGAGGGGTTGTATCTTGCTACGTAGAGAGGTTGCACCTCAATACGTCAGGAGTGATGTGTAACTTGTTTGTACCTGTGTATAAGAATGTATCCCTGGGGCGATGTCTTTGTCCGGCTGAGGGGGCAGTGGAAAGTCCCGCCACTGACTGAGCCGAGTCCATTGACCGTGGGTACGTATTTGTAGTATGCCCTGAATTAGGCTAAGAAACCTACAGGGAACTATTATTGTATCCAATACGGCAATAAACCTGGTCAACGTGCCTTCGTACCTTACTAGACTCTGTGGTCTTGGGGGTTGTCTTCGGGTCTGCTGTGTCAGCTAGCTGCACAGAGCTGGGGCAGCACACAGAGGGAACACATGCACGCAGCCGAGTGATACCAACAAGGAGAGAGCAGAGCACCACACCGGTAGCATCTGACAACACACATCTGACAACACAAATATTTGTAATAAATATAAAGTGAGCACTATACACTTTGTATTCTGTATTGCAAATTGAAATCGAATATTTAAAAATGTAGAAAAACATCCCAAATATTTAATAAATTTGAATTGGTATTCTATTGTTTAACAGTGTGATTAAAACTGTGATTAATTGCGATTAATTTTTTTGAGTTAATCATGTGACTTAACTGCAGTTAATTGACAGCCCCAGATTAATCCAAAGAAAGGCACTCTTATATTGTAATGAGAGTGCCCGCATGGGGAATTAGATTGGTATAGATACACCCGTATAACTGGTAAAACTTTCTAGCATAGACAAGCCCTAAGGTGCTAGAGAGAAAGAGGCAAAATAAATAGCTGAGAAAGGCAGTCCTCCTTGGTGGGTCAAAAGAAATGGAAGAAGTTTTTGATGGCAGCCTTGAAGTCATAAAAAAACTTGCTACTGGAAGAACAAACATTTTGAAATGAAAATTGTACATTAAAACAAAATCACAGTAAGAGCATAGGCAATGTTATACTAGAAACCATTATGTGAGGCGATTGCTTAGCTACTAGCATCAGTCATTGTTTTCTGTGATTATTCACTATAAAACCATACATATAAGTAGCATAGTTGGCACAGTGTTAACCAAGGTAAATGATGGCATGACAAGAAAAAAAAGAGTAATGAAAATACCATTCTAAAAATAAATAAATGGAGGAGTGAAACTACATTTACAGCAGATTACAGGAGGGGGCGTGCCATTCAGGCAATCAAAATAGCAGAATAAGACCCACTTGTGAGCTGCAATGAGGCCATGTGCAGACATACATCTTTGTAAACTAGCAAGGAATTTTAAACTCCAGTAGCATATGAACAAATTTAGGAGGGCATCTGTGTCAAATATTTCTCTGAATCAAATCTCCTTAGACAGCTCAAGACAATGTTACAGATCAAGAAGCGCTCTCTTGTCTAGGCATTGGGGGTACCTTGCACCTTTAACACCACAGCCCTGTGGGATGGGGGAGGCTGAGACGGACCATCCAGTGAGGAACACAAGCACCTCTGCCAACCTATACCGTATCTGGGCAATCACTCCAGACAGCTCACCCAATCTGTGGCAATATTGCCAATGCTAAATGTTCAAAAATTATGAGTCCGCTTTATCAAAAAATCATGAGATTGGCTTTGGTAACTTTGATCCTCTCTGTTCCTCCCTATCCTGGGGTTTAGCAAAGCTTTTGATACGGTCTCCTGCAGTATTCTTGCCAGCAAGTTAAAGAAGTATGGGCTGGATGAAAGGACCATAAGGTGGATAGAAACCTGGCTGGTTAGATCGTCAGGCTCAATGGCTCCATGTCTAGTTGGCAGCCGGTATCAAGTGGAGTGCCTCAGGGGTCAGTCCCAGGGCTGGTTTTGTTCAATATCTTCATTAATAATCTGGAGGATGCGTAAATTGCACCCTCCGCAAGTTTCCAGATGACACTAAACTGGGAGGAGTGATAGATATGCTGGAGGATAGGGATAGGATACAGAGGATTGGGCCAAAAGAAATCTGTTGAAGTTCAACAAGGACAAGTGCAGAGTCCTGCACTTAGGATGGAAGAATCCCATTCACTGCTACAGACTAGGGACCGAGTGGCTAGGCAGCAGTCCTGCAGAAAAGGACCTAGGGGTTACAGTGGATGAGAAACTGGATATGAGTCGACAGGGTGCCCTTGTTGCCAAGAAGGCTAACGATATTTTGGGCTGTAACAAGTAGGGGCATTTGCCAGCAGATCGAGGGACATGATCATTCCCTGCTCTATTCGACATTGGTGAGACCTCATCAGGAGTAGTGTGTCCAGTTTTGGGCCCCACACTACAAAAGAATTGTGGAAAATTGTAAAGAGTCCAGCAGAGGGCAACAAAAATGAGTAGGGGCCTGGAGCACATGACTTATGAGGAGAGGCTGAGGAATTGGGATGTTTAGTCTGCAGAAAAGAAGAATGAGGGGGGATTTGATAGCTGCTTTCAACTACCTGAAAGAGGGTTCCAAAGAGGATGGATCAGATTCTAGACTGTTCTCAATGGTAGCGGATGACAGAACAAGGAGTAATGGTCTCAAGTTGCAGTGGGGGAGGTTTAGGTTGGATATTAGGACAACCTTACTGGTCAACCATACACCTCGTTTGGAACTGGAATTACGCAATCAGGCAGCAGCAGAATCCTCCCCAAAAGCAAATACAGTACAATACTGTGTTAAACATAAACTACTAGCCAGGATGGGCAGGGACAGTGTCCCTAGCCTCTGTTTGCTAGAAGCAGGGAATAGGTGACAGGGGATGGATCACTTGGTGATTACCTGTTCTGTTCATTCCCTCTGGGGCACCTGGCATTGGCCACTGTCGGAAGACAGGATACTGGGCTAGATGGACCATTGGTCTGACCCAGTGTGGCCGTTCTTTTGTACTAAAAAAATTAAGAGAAAGTTTTTTTTAAAAAAATTGACACGGTTAAGAAACTGTCTCTGTGCTTGTTTCGTTTAAATTTAGATGGTTAAAAGCATTTTTATTCTGCAGAGTAAAGTTTTAAAGCTGTATTAAGTCCATGTTCAGTTATAAACTTTGGAAAGAACAACCATAATGTTTCATTCAGAGTTACACACAGACTACATTCCCTCGGGGGTTCTACTGTATTCCTAGAGGTTTCATCACATGGCCTACTCTTTAATTAAAGAGTAATCTTTAACTCCTGGAGATTCCTGGACAATCCTGGAGGGCTGGGAACCCTTCCAGCTTGCCCTCTCTTCTCCCTTTGCCCCTTGTTTACTGCAGGAAGCAGAGTCCGCTTCTAATAAGGGCAGAGTGAGGACAGAGGCTTCAGCAGCTGCTACTGAGCATCCTCAGCTCACAGGAGTCTGCTCCCTAACAGCAAAGTAGGGAATTCAGAGGGAAGCAGGTTTTGAAGGTAACTCTAGGCTCTGCCAGAGCATTGACCCCTCAGCTGGCAACTTCTGGTAATAGAGAAAGTGCTGGGAATGGGATGAAAGTGACTTTGCACAAAGGGACCCCCGGGAACCTCAGCTCCCTTTAGAAATCTGCTCCCGCCTTATAGATGCATCTATGGACGGAGCTGAGCTGCAAGAAAGTAGCTGCTTCTTGTCGGGAAGTGCTTACTGCTCAGGGTAAAACTGCGGTGGGCTGTACAGGTTGGGGGTGGGGGGAAGCTGCAGGGGGGCATGATCCAGTGGTTTCCCCAGGAATTGAAATTAGGAGGGGTGTTCGCATTTATGGGGGGGGGGTGTCAGGACCAATGAGATGAATAAAAGAGATATGAATAAAGTAAATGTTTTGTTAGGATTATGCAAATTTAACATAAGAATAATGCAAGTTACACCAAACACATAACAGGTCTAGATTTCTAAAAAAATATACATTTAAAAAAAAGTATTTAATTTAAATTGACTTTTGAAAAGTAAGCCATCATGGAGTAAGAGGAAAGTCCTCTCATGGATCAGTAACTGGTTAAAAGATGGAAATCACAAGTGTAGGAATAATATTATCAGTTGTCAGAATGGAGAGAGATAAATAGGGTATCCTGACGGGGTCGGTACTGGGACTATTACTGCTCAACATATTCATAAAATGATCTGGAAAATGGATAAACAATGAGTGTGGCAAAATTTGCAGATGATACAAAACTATTCAAGATAGTTAAGTCCCAGGCAGAACTGCGAAGAATTAAAAGGGCTCTCATAAAACTCGGTGACTGGGCAACAAAAATGGCAGATGAAATTTAATGTTGATAAATGCAAAGTAATGCACATTGGAAGCAATCTCAACTATTAATACAAAATGAGTGGATCTGAATTAAACTGTTAACTCTCATGAAAGATCTTGAGTATTGTGATAGTTCTCTGAAAACATCCGCTCAATGTGCAGCAGCAGTCACAAAAAGCAAACAATGTTGGGAACATCATCAGAAAGGATAGATAAGACAGAAAAATCATATATGCCTCTATATAAATCCATGGTACGTGCACACCTTACATAGTGTGTGCAGATCTGGTCACCCATCCTAAAAATATTATATTGGATGGAAAAAGGTACAGAGATGGGCAACTAAAATATCAGGGTATGAAACAGGAGGAGAGTTTAAAATGACTGGGAATTTCAGTCTAGAGAAAAGGAGATGACTAGATGGGATATGATAGAGGCTCTCATCAAATTCTTGACCGGATGGCAAAGAAAATTGAATGAAGAGAAATTTATTCCTTCACATAACACAAGAACTAGCAGTTACCATGAAATTAATAGGCAGCAGGTTTTAAAAAAACAAAAGGAAGTACTTCTTCACACATATAAAATAACCCAGGGACTCTTGCCAGGGGATGCTGTGAAGACAAAACATAACAGGATTATAAAAAGAACTAGATAAATCCGAGAAACAGTCCATCTGTGGCTATTAGCCAGAGGATGGGAGGGATGCAATACCATGCTCTGAGTGTCCCTAGCCTGATTGCCAGAAGTGGGCATATGGTCAACAGGGAATGGTCACTTGATGATTACTGTTCTGTTCTTCCCCTGAAGCACCTGGCATTGACCACTGTTGTAAGACAGGTACTGGGCTATATGGACCATGGTCTGACTCAGTATGCCATTCTAATGTAAAAATTAATAATAATAAAAATGTTTAATACAGAAACTCCCCACATAGATGAACTCCCAAGATAACAACAGTGTGAGATAACACCTTGGCAAATAATGCATTTTAAAAAATCTTCGCCTACTAGGAAACATTTATTTAAGTTTCCATTCCCAGTCACAAATCTAGCATTCTGGAGCAAAGCCGACTAAAATATAGTCCAACAAACAAATGTTTATTTAACATGCCCCTCATTTCCTCCATCGCACTCCACTCACCGTGTTGTCCTTGGTCAGTGGAGACTCAGAGTTCAGAGATGCTTTCACGTGAGTACATCTGCCAGGTGGGGACCAAGAAGGCACCTTGCTGTTCCTCCAGCTGCTCACTGTTCGCTCTGGCCACCTCTGTTTGTTGTGCCACCGTTCACTCCACCACTCTGTTGCCAATGGCCCTGCACAGTCACCTTCTGCTGCCACCTGCCACTGTGACCTCTGCAAGTTGGTCTCTTGCACCATCTCTCAGTGATTTCAGCTGAGCTCTCAGTGTTGGGAACCGCACTCGCTGCTAGTGCAGTCTGGACTGTCTCTCTACACAAAACACTATACCCACAGGGGAACACTGTCCCCACAACAGGACTAAGCACTTAGACCTGATTGTCAGCGGTTTCAGCTTGCAGTGGTCACTTAACAGAACAAAAGGTTCTCTATGGAAGCCTAATCAGCTCTGTCTTTAAATAGTGGAGAGGGACAGTCCCCACCCCCTCCTCTTTGATGCCTTCAAATCATCACAGGTTAAGTACAGTTCTACTGCCCTTTACTCATACAATAAGAGCAACATTTCATCCCCCATTCCCCCCACATTCAAGTGGTTTGTAACCCAACCCCAGCCAAAATCTATCACTTGGACAACACAGATCTGTTTGCTGGATACCTAGGTAGATTAGATTTGGATGTAAATATAATGTGGCTCTGAAGCCTTTCCCCACAGCCCCAGCTCATCACTAGCTGTCAGGTAGAGCTCATTTAGACTTTGCTTACAAATCATCATTTGAAATTATTAGATTGGCCAACATCACCGAAATGAATGCACTGACATCATAAAAAACAACAGCTGTATAAGGAAGTATGAAAGCTAGCCTATATTCATACTTTTAAAATCTATTATACTTTTTCAGATACACATATTTTATCATACACTCTATAAGCTTTCAAAGTGTGTATTAATATTTCAGTTTAAATTCAGATTTCCAAACAGTCACTAAATTGCTATGTAACTAGCTCACAAAACTTGGGGGAGTGTTGGGGAAATTCAGGGGGGGTGTACACCCCCCCTGGGAGGGGTGTAGGGAAATCACTGGCATGATCAGATCGCAGTGTGGGTCTCCTTTTTCTCTGCGGGTGGGGGGAGCATCGGGAAGGGGAAGAAGAGGAAAAATGAGAAATGGAGAAGGGGGGGAGAGGCAGTGTGAGATGTAGCAGATTTAACCATTTGCATAGTTAGGGGGAGGGAATAAAGAGTGACAGAGGGGAGACCGGACGTGGGGGGGGGAGTAATTCTTCATTTAAAAATCTGACCCCATTACCACTTCCTCCCACAGTCACAGAGACAAGCCCTGACGCCCCCTCAGATTCCAGAGTGAGAAGTAGATCTTCTCAATATTAAAGTGAGAACAGAGATGTGCTTGTTTTATCAGACACATCAAGTCTAAGAGGTCTTGGATCCCGTGTCTTTATAAGAGCACATCCCACTGACAGGTAAATAGGCTTGGCAGAGGTCAATTTTATTCTGTTATAGTTTTTACAGATAGTATCTATGTTTATTTTAAAGCATTTTATTTTTATTGATTTAAATTGTCCTAGCTGTGGGAAATTATGGCGCGGGGGGACAGGCAATCAGGAATCAGACCCTCTAGGTCAGACAAAGACATCCACTCGGGGATGCATTCTTATACACAGGTACAAACAAGTTACACATCACTCTTGATGCATTGAGGTACAACCCCTCTACATGTTAGGTTGCTGCCTCTCTCGTGGTACATGTTGGTTCGAACAAACAAGTCTATCCATCATATTATCCTTTTGACCATGTCTTTAGGATGGGTCAGCCTGTTCCTCATTAGCTCTGTGGAATGTGTTCATACCAGAATGTTCTGGTGCCATCCTAGCACATATTCATCCTACTAGTACTTGATATCTTTTATATATGTGTATATGGCAATTAGAAGCTTTCTTCTTCCCAGCTTCTGTGAGTAGGGCCTGCCTTTGGCTCACAGCTTTGCTTTACGTTAGCAAAGTCTTGACCATTACTTTAGTTCAGGCCTCAGGCCTCATGCCAGGCCTCTGATCCCAAGGGTTTATGTTTCAGGGCCTAATCTTACTACAAGAAGTACTGTCCAGGGTAAAAGTAAACCTGAGAAAAACCTAGCATTGAAATTAGTGAACTAATGCTCTTGGGTTCTGCTCTGACCTCTGCCATTTGCCTGCCAGATAACCTTGGGCAAGTCACTTCACTGCTCTGTGCCTCAGTTTCCCCATCTGTAAAATGGGGATAATGATCCTGCCCTCTTTTAAAAAGTACTTTGACATCTACTGATGAAAAGTGCTAGACAAAAGCTACGCATTACTATTATGATGAATAATGATTTCCTTTTCTTAGGGTTTTGAAAATCTCACTTGGCACCTACATATCTTTAAAAATATGGCCCTATGTTCTTGGCCAAGAAGGGAGGTCATTTTTATTCATGCACTTCAAACCTATTTGTATTGGTTTGTTGCCCTAATATCCATTTAAATCCAAACACTTGGCAGAAAAGATCAATTTGTTCAACATTCAATGCCCCCTTCTTAAATGGTTTTGCTATCCTGGTACAAAGCACAACTTTGCTAGGATAGCTGTGTTGACATCAGGAGCACTTTGTTGGTCTAGCACAGTGGTTCTTAACCAGGGGTAACATGTACCGCTGCGGTACTTAGAGGTCTTCCAGGGAGTACATCAATTCATCTAGATATTTGCCTAGTTTTACAACAGGCTACATAAAAAGCACTAGCGAAGTCAGTACAAACTGAAATTTCATACAGACAATGGCTTGTTTATACTACTCTATGTACCACACATTGAAATGTACATACAATATATATATTCCAATTGACTTATTTTATAATTATATGGTAAAAATTAGAAAGTCAGCAATTTTGCAGTATCAGTGTGCTGTGACACTTTTTGTATTTTTATGTCTGATTTAGTAAGCAAGTAGTTTTTAAGTGAAGTGAAACTTAGGAGTACACAACACAAATCAAACTCCTGAAAGGGGTACAGTACTCCAGAAAGGTTGAGAATCATTGGTCTGGCAGATCAGTATTTCTACATTGGTGAAGCACTTTTAGTGTAGACATTAGCCATAGGTGCTTCTGAAAATGTTAAACTTGGGGCAAGTTATCTGGACCGACTGAATTTAAAATATCTCACTTTAGTATAACAGTGCGTCACTATGTATAATTCTTCAATGATGACTGTTCGGCTGTATTATTTTCCCAACAGAGTTGTTAATAGTTCAATTTCCACAGTAGGAGAGGTGTCCAGAAACTGTGGTTTACAAATGGTCTGGGTTTAAACACATGGAATATTTTTGCAGCAAGTATTCTCTATAGTGAGACCTATTTTCACCATTTTTCCTCTAGCACAGGATTTTCCATTTCCAAACCTGATGTGATCTTTCTGATGCAGCAAGTGTGGGTCCCAGTTCTCCAAGGCCCTGAGGAAAAGGACAGCCTGACTGGTGCCGACACAAGTGAGAATTTGGTGAAACAGACTCCGAAACCATCACTGAGTGAAAGAAACAGCTGGGATTCCCATAAAGGGCTTGTGAGCTCCCCAGCTTCTAGCTCATTTTGCCCAAGACAGGATGGCCCCTAGCAGGTGTCATATCCTCTTGGCAGATGTCACTCATTGCTTCCTACCACCCTGATGGACACCTGCCTGTAGCTCTTTCCCTCTGAGTGTTTGAATGGGATGTGGAGGCAGAACCTTTTCTCTTTCCTCTGGGGAAGGGTTTGGGAGATTCAATTCCTGATATTTCAATCTCCCCAGTAGTTACTTTGGTTCCCCCCTTTCTGAGGTCCCCTGTCTCCCAGCACAGGGACTGACTCCTGTCTGGATTCTCTATCTGCCCCAGCAGGTGATGGGACGGTGAGTGAGAACGAGGAGGAGAATCCTCAGCAGGAAGGTCCTGAACAGGTGGAACCACATAGGACAGTTTCGGGACTATCCAAGGGGAACATTTCCCAGAGATCTGGGAGGGGAGACAGCTGTGAGAGTCAGAGCAGGCCAGAGAGACAGCAGAGAAACTAGCCAAGGAAAATGAAAGGTAAATCCACTCTTGTTGGGGAAGATTTCACGGAATTCATTGATGCCACAATTCAGCAGAGAATCAATATGGGAGCAAAACCTCACACGTGCCACATCTGTGGAAAAACATACAGATCGAGCTCATCCTTTACTAAACATTGGAAACTCCACACAGGAGAGAAACGTTATAAATGTACCGACCGTGGGAAAAGTTTCATTCAGAGCTCACACCTTATGCAACATCAGAGAATCCACACTGGCAAGAAACCCTACAATTGCATTGACTGTGGGAAAAGCTTCAGTGACAGTTCGCACCTTATTAAACACCAGAGAACCCACACGGGACAGAAGCCCTATAAATGCCCCGAATGCGGGAAAAGCTTCTGTGACAGCTCAACGCTTACTAAACACCGGAGAATCCACACAGGAGAGAAGCCCTACAAATGCCCCGACTGCAGGAAAAGCTTTGGTCGGAGCTCAGACCTCATTGTCCACCAAAGAATCCACATGGGAGAGCGGCCCTATAAATGCTATGACTGTGGAAAAAGCTTCACAGATCGATCAACCTTTATTAAACATAAGCGAATCCACACAGGAGAGAAACCATATAAGTGCCCCAAGTGTAGGAAAAGCTTCAGTGACAACTCAGCCTTTATTCGGCATCAGAGAATCCACACGTGAGAGAGCCTTGTGCCAATGAGGGCTTGGCAAAAAATAAAACCACTGCCATTTGCCATGGATCTCAGACAGCCAGGCAAGGCTGGAGTGGCCCTCTCATGAGGGCACACAACTGCTTTATTAAAGCAGACAACGAAATTATTTCCTGGAATGGAGCAGAGCAAGAGGCTGAGATAAGTTTCCCATGCTGCGATGGGATTTGATTATTACTTCTCAAGAAGCCTAGAACATCCTCTCTTCTGGGTGTATACTCTGCTTCTGTTGTCCATCAACCTTCTTCATCTTAATTAGTTTGACTTCTGATTTATTCCTGATAGCATTTTAATTAATTAAATTAATTTGAATGCTTAGAGGAGGAGGAACGCAGTTTCTCACATGACTTGCATTTAGAGATTGGGCAACCACAGGGCCCACTACTCATGGATTCAGCAAACTCTGATCCGGTTCCAACACTGGACATGAAGGACGCATGGCCTTCTTCGTTAAGTAGACTTTCTAACGGTAGTCCCTGTGATTTTTTGTTCTAATGGGAAGAAGTGCAGATCCCTCACATGCCCTTCCCCTAGGTAGATCAAACAGCTTGTGTGCCTGTTCTTGACAGGGAACAGAGTCCTGCATGTGTTTAAAACCTGAGAAATGTTTCATAATAAATCCACAGGACTTACACTAAAGTCTATAGCTAAACTATACTAATGATGAGAACTAATTAAACTAACACCACTATAGAACCATTTACAGAATTAATACTGAAAGCCTGGCTAACCATTAGCAAAACTATAGGGAGCTCCAACTCTCTCCAAGTGCAGTGAGAAGGAACTAAGAAGGAGGTGGTGGACTTGCGCCTTTTATGCCCCAGCTAGGGATGAGGGATGCGGGTATTGCTCAATGTTACTGCTGGCAAAAGTCTCAGACTCAAGTGCATTGGGTGCACACACACCTAAAGTAGAGTGTGTGTGTGCATGGTTACTTGAAGGAGAAGGGATATTTCTCTCGCTCTCTCTTTTTTCCCTTGCTTTTTTCCTCTGATCAGGAGCAAAGATTGAGTGTCCCGGATCATTCCTCCAGCTCCCTCCATGGTGATCGGGAGCCAGGACTGAGTAGCTGCTGCTCCCCAGCGGGGTCTGTGCTGGGTAGAGACCTTAATTAAACCCCCTACATGCCCAGCCCAGGGAGGACTTTCTGCAGTGGCTGGAACCAGCCCATAGGGCAGCCCCAGGCTCTGCTGACACCAGCTCCTGAACCAACTGATTGAGAGAGAACACAGTGAAAGTGCTGGAGGTGGGCAGGCTAGTAATTCCCCTGCACAAGTGGCCCCTCCTCACCCCCCATGTGTCTGTGAGTTACAGAGCTGCCACTTTTATTGTACACTCACTTTGTGTAGCCTCAGATCTCACAGCCCTGCAGAATTTGATCACTTGGTAACACAGTTCTTGTTCCTCTCACTAGCATATTAACAACCAAGAAGGCACAACACCTTGCTCTTTGCTCAGATCCAACAGGCATCTGGTAGGGGAGCAAACCTCCAAGGGGTAGGGGGCTCAGACACAGGGAAGAAGTGGGGAAGAAGAGGCAGAGGTTATTCAGAAGGTTTTCTCTCAGAGTGTGTGTGTGTGTGCGTGTTAGGGTGACCAGACAGCAAGTATGAAAAATCAGGATGAGGGTGAGGGGTAATTGGAGCCTATAGAAGAGAAAGACCCAAAAATCAGGACTGGCCCTATAAAATCGGGACATCTGGTCACCCTCGTGTGTGTGTATGTGTTGGGGGGTTTATGAATGGAAGGGTGAAAATTAACATGGAGACAGAGGAAAAGGAGGGAGATGATGGGAGAGACAGCTTGAAATGTGTGAGATTTAACCATTCCTGCACAGTCAGGGAAATCACTGAGCATAGGTTTTATTCTTTGTTTAAAAGTCTAACCAATCTTCGCCATGCCTAGATAAGCCATGGAGCACCCTCCAATTCTGCAATGACAGTTAAATCTGTGCTAGGGTAATAATAATGATGATGATAATTAATAATCAAGAGCAGCATTTAAGTATTGTCATGGATGCATTTGCCCTATACAGGAACATCAGGTCTTACAGGACTTGAATGTCACTGACAAGGTGGGTGAGGTAATATCTTTTATTGGACCAACTTCTGTTGGTGAGAAAAATGAGCTTTTGAACCACAGAGAAGAAACTTGTCTCTCTCTCACCAACAGAAATTGGTCCAATAAAAGATATCACCACCCCCATTTGTCTCTCTAATATCTTGGGACTGACACAGCTACTACTACACTACACCCCACAACGGTATTTCACAAACATTTCACACCCATTGTTGTAACACCCGTTTCTCCTTGTAGTGTTGGGGCTCTCAGTGTTTTGGCTAATTTTAATCAAGGTTCAGCTATATGCAGGGAGAGGGGATCCTCAACATTCAGCATTTTTAGGATTATTTTTGCTTCCATATTTCCTGGGGTTTTTTAAATGATAAATCTCTGTCTAACATACCCATCACTTCATATTAGCTTAAAAAGGACAACCAGGCGAGAAAAGACCCTTCAGATTTCATTCTGAAAGGAAGACCTTTCTGTCCCTTGTGAGAGCACTTTCTCCTTCCCATCAGCATTTTATTAGTATAATTAAACAGTGTCATAGAGCTGTAATTGGAGATTAATCAAACATACCTTTGGCCAAGTCCTGATGCTTTCACCCTAATCTTGACAGCTTCTGAACCCATGTGCAGACAAACCAGCAAGCTAATGCACCACTAATTTTCAAAGGTGATCCAAAAAAGAAAAAAATTGCTTTTGTGACCATTTTGGCTTCTTGATGATAAATAAGAAAGGCCTGAAATGTATGTTGTTTCCTTTTACATTAGAAGGTCCAATCCTTTTAAAAAAGCAAATGGAAAACAGGAGAACTGCTAGGTTAGGACATCCAAGAGATGTAGCAAACAAAACCAAACTAAAAAAAATATGCAGATATTTTATCGAAAGAAAAAAGAAGAATCTTTCAGGCCCTCTCTAAAAGAACAATAAAGTGCCCATGCATAATTATTGTTTCCTTTTCTGGTGCCCTTGAAGAAATTGCTATTTTAATGCTGGACAATATGTCTGTCATTGAAACTGATGGAAAATAATTGAAACTTGATGAAGAATATAGCTCTCGATGTGGATAACTTTTTTCAGTGTTTAAAGCAAAGGTCTCAGGTGATGCCAAGAGGGAGACAGAGGTGATGAGCAGGCACAGCTCCCAGTGAAGCTAATGGGAGCAGTGGATGCTCAGAACATCTGGCAGTCGGTCCAAATAAAGTCAAACACCTTCAGACATATTTTCCAAACTGGCCACTGATTTTGGGGGCATCAGTGTTTTGGAGCATAATTTGAGCTGGATTTTCAGAGGGGTTGAATTTCCATTGGCTTCCATTGTAGTGGTAGGTGATTTCAGCACATCGGAAATCAGGACCAATGCGTCCTGAGCTGACAACTCAAAAAATCCAGGCACCCCAAATCAGTGGCCATTTCTGATTTCTATTGTTCTTAGCAGTGTACCGAGTTGCAGATTTCATCACAACCCAACAGCCTTCACTCTGACCTGGAATGAATGATATTCTTTTATCTTAAAATATAAAGACAACCTGTGATGGGGTGTACAAACCTCACACTGGGCCTGAAGGGGTAACAGGATAATACTAGGCCCAGGTAACCTTGCCCCCCCAGGCCTGCATAGGGTTGCCAAGTTGCTACTTTCGGAAAACCGGACCCTCTGCCCACCTTTTCCCCTGAGGCCCCGCTCCCTCTCCCACCACTTCCTGAGGCCCTGCCCGCACTCGCTCCTCTTACCCCTCCCCCATCGCTCACTGCTGTCCCCATTTCATCTTCCTCCTCCCTCGATCCTCTCCACGTCCCACACACTCAGCTGGCCTCCCTCTGCTCCAGAGCAGGAACAGGAGCTGCAGCCTGATATGGAGCCTGCCTGCCTGCCGGTAGGAGGTGGTCTCATTGAGCAGGGGCTGGCACAGATTGATGACCCAGTGCCTTCCCCTGCCCGTGGTAACTGTACATCTGACTGGACACTGCCAGGTCCCCTTTTTGACTAGTCAAAAACCAGACACCTGGCAACCCTGTGCAGAGCATGCTCCAACTGGAGAGGAAGCTTGGAAGGGAGGCAGTGCCACTCAGCCCAGAAGGGGAAGGCTGGGGTGGAAGACAGATCTATCCTTAGGGCTCCTGAACATGGGTGCCGAAGAAGCCTCACTGTGAGGAAGAAGTCTGCCTGCTGAGCCCGGCTGGGGCTGTAGGTTTAGTTGTCTTGCCTTTTCTTTTGCTACCTAAGGTCATGTTACGTCGACCTAACATACACCGGCTCACAGACACCCCAGTTGTTAAATCACTTGTGTTAGCAGTACACGTCCTCACCTGGAGTGTTTGTATTTGTTGTCAGGGTAGGGCATTGTGGGACAGCTCCTCAAAGCCAATAAGAGTTGACATGCGCAAAGCGGTGTCTAAACTGACACTGTGTCTGTGACTGTGTGCCCCATAAGGCTTTATGGCGGGGAGGTGCTCATAAATGTATGTATGATATAACTGGAATAGGGTTTTGCTACATATGCCATGTAACATATCTATGTAAAGGTTACGATCTACTGGTTATGCTCATCCTAGTTGTATGCAGGCATCATTTGTGTGTTCAAAGTTATGAACATTGGCTGTATAATTGCTTTATTTCTAAGTAGCCTTAGTTAAAACATTTGGTCACTTCTTAGGAAAGGAATGTGCAAATTAAGTGCTCAGTACAGAAGCACTTAACAGACAAAAGAGCTTGGAAGGCTCCAATCCACATAAGAAGTCTTTCTGGAGACATACAAGATACCATGTGGAAATTGGCTTCTGCCTGTAAAGACTGTCATGCATGGATATGTGACTTGCCCAGGTGGCTCCAGAGCTCCATCTTGGAGTTGGACTTTGCATAGGAGTGAGGAAGGGGGTTTCCACCCACAAGAGAGGACTTTGCATAGGAGTGAGGAAGGGGGTCTCCACCCACAAGAGAAAGTCTATTTTAACCTGTGAGAGACCCCTCCATTTTGTCTTCAGCTGGCTAAAAAAGGAACCTCTCCCCCCCCTCACCCTCCCAGGATACTTAAAGAAAACTGGAACAAAGGACAGTAACCACTGGGGATGTGAGTGATTGCTGGACCCAGGCTAAAAGGAGATTAGCCTGTAAAAGGGAGCATTCTGGAACTGGTGAGGTTCTTATCTGTATTCAGTTTGATTAGATATAGATTTGCACATTTTATTTTATTTTGCTTGGTAACTTACATTGTTCTGTCTGTTATTACTTGGACCCACTTAAATCCTACTTTCTGTATTTAATAAAATCACTTTTTACTTATTAATTAACTCAGAGTATGTATTAATACCTGGGGGAGCAAATAACTGTGCATATCTCTCTATCAGTGTTATAGAGGGCGAACAATTTATGAGTTACCCTGCATAAGCTTTATACAGGGTAAAATGGATTTATTTGGGTTTCGACCCCATTTGGAGTTGGGCATCTGGGTGCTAAAGACAAGCACACTTCTGTGAGCTGTTTTCAGGTAAACCTGCAGTTTTGGGGCAGGTTCTGGGTCTTTGTTGGAGCAGACAGGAGTGTCTGGCTCGGCAAGACAGGGTGCTGGGGTCCTGAGCTGGCAGGGGAAACAGGGATATAAGTAGTCTTGGCACATCGGTCAGCAGCTCCCAAGGGGGTTTCTGTGATCCAACCCGTCACAGTGGCATAGTCGACCAGGGTCTGTGCACAGCTGATTGCTTTGAGGTACTGGTAGTGATTTTAAGTGAGTTTTAGGTGTGGTGGCTGGAGGACAGACAAAGTGGTTATTGGTTTGTTATTTTCTGTTTGCTTATTTCAGGAAAGGGAAGTAGGGACAGAAAAGGAAGCAAAATAAATAAGATTGAAGGTCAGAAGAAGCTAAAACTGCACTGATTGCAAATTATCCAGAAAGGCTGAACACTGGGCACTGTGAAAAAACTGACACTGCATCAACCTCAATTACATCGACCATGTCTCAACTTACATCAGCAGGAGCCAGATTTAGGTGAAGATACTTTCACACCTACGTCAACACCAGGCAGCTTACATCAACCTAACCCTGTAGCGTAGGCCATGCCTTATATTGGACTTGGAGACTTTGGGGGAAATGGAAGGTAGGAAGTGACCCAGGCGGGCAACACCTCCAGGGCACTCCAGAATGCTCGACTTTGTGGTCTCTCGTAAGGCCTGGGTCAAAGCCTGGTGGAGCAGGAGGGCTACTACCTACCCTCATTGCACAAGGGGCATAACCCTCTAGTAAGGAGGGTACAGACTTTGAAAACTCTTAGGTTAGGATAAGCCACAAATAAGGTTTAGAAACTGGATGGAAGGCCCTTCCTGCTGGGATGCAAGAGACTGGAATCAGGGTGTGCTAACTGTTAGGACTCTACTCCACAATCTAAAATCCCTTTTGGAAAAGACTCACAAAACCATTCATATATGAACAACACATACTGATTAGCCAGTTGTATCAGTCCATATTCACTTTAAATCCAACCAAATATATTGTAAGTTACTTTAAGTATCTCTTCTGCAGGAGGCACGTGTAAATTCATTCCTGTTCTAAAGATGTTATCACTTCATGTGCATTCCCCATTTTACATATAGGGGTTAGTGCCATATCTCTAAAATCAGAGTGAACTAGGTAAGTATATGCTCTGTAACACAAAACAAAACAAAACCCGGGGAAATGTACAGCTAAGGCACAGAGCTGAGTGAATAATGGATTTTTCCATGTGGGTGATGAAATGAAAACTAAAAATGAAAAAAAAATGTGTCAAATAAAGAACTCAAAAATATTTCATTTTGAATCTACCAAAATATTTCAAATCAACTTAAAAAAAATTGTTTGTTTAACAAATTTTTTTTTAAGTTTTCCATTTTGATTCAGCTGTTTCAGGTGTCTTTCTAATTTGTGTTTGTTTGGTTTTTATAATTGGCCAAATTTGGTATCAAAACATCATTTTGAATAAAAAAGTCAAAATGAAACATTCTGATTTTTTCAAAAATGTATTTTTCAACTGCAACCATTAGCCAAGTTTAATTTGACAAATGATGTCAGGCCCCGCAAAATGCGTTTTTTCAACAAAAATAAAAGGAATTGAAAAAAGTTTGCGCAACTCTACTAAAACATTGGCAAACAGCCTCCCAAAAGAAATATCAGATCTTATGTCTACATTGCACCGAGCACATGCCTAGTGCCGGCTCCATAATGTGACTACACAGAAATTACAGCCTTACTGCCCAACCTTTGTATCACTTTTCAAATGTACACTTCATTGCACTGAAAATTATCAAGCCAACACCCCAAATTCAAACACTTGCCATTTATTTTCTTTTTGAATAACCTTTGTTTCACTAATGGAGAATGACAGAAAGAAGGAAATATGTGATCCCTTGAACAGATCAAGAATGGGAGGAGAGGGCCCCACATACACAGTGTAGGAGGAGGGGAGATGTGCATTTTGCAAGACAACACAATGCACATCATACTCTGTTTTCCAAAGGACCGCATAGTTTCCCAGCTGAGCCTGGGAAAGGAGAAAATCGATTGCTCGGGGATCGATATATCGCATCTAATCTAGACGGGATATATCAATCCCTGAGCGCGCTTATATCGATTCCGGAACTCCACCAACCCCAACGGAGTTCCGGAATCGATATGGTGAGCCTCGGACATCGATCCCGCGCGGTGAGGACGGGTGAGTAAATCGATTTTAGATATTTGACTTCAGCTACGTTATTCACGTAGCTGAAATTGCGTATCTAAAATCGATTTTACCCCGTAGTGTAGACCAGCCCTTAGTGACTCTCTCTTCCTGAATGCAAGTCTCCCTTCCCATCCCTAATCGCCCATCCATAGAGATTGAGAGAAAGCTGCTTGGACCAGATTCCATGCTCCCTCCAGTGATGTGTCCCCCCTTTTCCTCAGAGCTGAATTGATCTCCCCTACGTACTTAGAGCTGTTTACTGTTGGGTAGACTGCCCAAAGGTTACAGAAAGTGGAGAAAGCTAGGCCCTGGGCCAAGCTCCTCTGCAGCCCCTGCTGGTAATATGGAAAGGGACTGGAGTTTCACCAATAAGATCTATGATAGCTGTCAAGGAAAATTTTGGAATGCTAGTGATGGTTGGAAATGCAGAGACCTTGCAAATTCTCTTCCATAGATGAGCAGAGCTCAAGGCTTCTGTGACAAAGTAGGAGTTTTCTGTAATATTTTTATGATGTCTATGCATGCCTCAGTTTCCCTCTGTGCTTTGCATTGCTACCCAGTTGGTGTAAAAGGGCAGCTTGGAAGACTGGAGGTGAGCATGTAGGGTGGAATGAATGGGTCATTAAAGAACAGGCTGAAACTGACCCGTATCACTGGAGGATCTGGAGAGACAATGAGAGCTCCAAGGACTAGACAACTGATACCAATAGCATAGGAAAATTCGAGCAGGCACAATATGAGAACAAAGGAGAAAGGTGCCAGGTGGCAAGGGCTGTCTTTTGGAGAGACACAGGGATCTCACCTTGGACTGACAAAGAGACAGAGGGACGAGGAGGAATGAATTCCCCAGCAGCATGGCTGGCTGATAGAGCTGGCATGGCTGGGATGGACTAAGGCTTAAATTTCACCTCTCTCTGCTAACCTAAGGACTTCCCAATCCTGTGTTCCAGATGACTGATAACCCCTATCCTATTTGGAAGAGGCTGCCAGGCATCACTGCGAATACTTGCTGAGGTGCATCAGTCCCTGAAGAGTGTAAAAAACTTTAGCTCAGTTGGACTCACTGTGGAGAGAGCATGGTGTGAAGCAGGAGTGTTAGAGCCTGGTGGCTCAGTCCCGGAGGCATTAGGCCATGTGACGTACCCTTAAGGTTCTGCTACACAGAAGGGGCTGCTTTATCTTCCAGCTCCATGACAGCTTCTGATAGCAACCTCTGTCTATGTGCAGCACAGAGATAATGGCCTGAATGTGTGAAAGTGTAAGTCACCTTACTGCCCAGAGATTGTTTAAAGCTGATTCCCAAATTTTTACTAAGGCGACACACCAACTGCATTCTCTTTTCATGCAACCCACCATCACATATATACACTCTTCACTCCAGCACCATAACCTTAATCCTGGACTGGGATTAAGGGGAAGACCCAGGGGTGCTGGAGAGCAAGCCCCTCCCTCATTCACTCTACAGTAGTGGCTCCTGTCCCATGGGGCTGAGTCCTGGCTCCCACTACAAGTGTTGCAACCTTGGGCACAAGTGCCACTTAGGTTTGGCCAAAGATGGATGGGCAGCCAGGCTAAATTTGAGCTTGTGGCATTGCATGGGATTGCAATGCCCAGAATGGGGAGCCAGGCCCAGCCCTGTGGGACAGGAACTGGTGCTGTGAGGTGAGTGCAAGGACAGCTTGCTCTTCAATCCTCCCCCACTTCCTGGGGCCTTCCTTCTGTATCATGCAAGGAGGAGTGTATGTTTACCAGGGCCCAGTGATGAATTAATCTGGTCTTGGATGTGGCGACCCAACTAGAACCTTCCTATGACCCACTCGTGGATTGGGACCCACTGTTTGGGAAACAACTGACTTAAAGAACACCTGACATCACATGGAATTATCAGCATCTCTGACATGGAGAAATGGACAGAATCACTAACATTAAGAGGCAGAGTGTCTAATATTTTAGTTAAAATGAGTGGCACTAGATATTTTGGATTAGAAATGCACTTGGAGAAGTGAAAAAGCAGCTTTAAATCAGTGTCTGATAGTTGGGGATGGTGAGAGACAGCAGACATGTGTGCGTATAGGGGGAAAGACCTGGAGATAGCCTACGGATTTGTCTACATGGGAAAAGTGTACCAGTTATATCAGTATAATTATAATAGCAGTTATACTGAGAGCTCCCTGTGTGGACACTCTATTTTCAGAATCAGAATGGATTTTTTTTTTTTGCTTTATCTTAAACACCTTCCAAAGTGACAAACTACATCAAAAAAGGGCACTCTTAATCTGGGATAAGAATGGCCACATTTGGGGAGCGGGGGCGGATTATACTGGTCTAACTAGATTGGTTTAAATTTGCACGTCATCTTATACTGGTGTTTGTCTATATGGGAAAGTTAAATACCCCAATCCCATTGCAATTTGGGATTGCAGATTTGGATTTATGATCCTAATGACCCTTGGTTCCTTAGACAGTCCAACTCAAACTGATTTTGAAGTAAGGAATTATTGATATTGTTTCCATTTCTAATACTAGAATGTGTGGCTGAACCATCACATGCAGGCTTGATTGGCAGTTTCATAAGGACCTGAAATAAAGGATCCATAGTTATTAAAACTGGTAATGAAATCAGCTTTCCCAGAAAAAATAATCTAGAGCAGGTTGATTATTGTATTGGATTAATTGGATTGATTATTACTTTCAATAAACTCTGAATATTGTCTGTTAAAATCTTGCAGTTTGTTTTTTTCCCCCTAGAACTATCTTTATTTTATCTTCTGTATTTTCTAACTTTTCCTTAACAGTTCTCTACTTACAAAAATGGGTACATTCAGGAGATGCAATGGGCTTGTTCGGGTTTGAAATGAACTGGACTCTGGAGACAGAGTTGGGATGATGGTTTATTTGTGGTTTTCTTCCTTTATGAATCCAAAAATTAACTTCAGCTTTAGGGGTGTATATATACATTGTTATTAATTTATCTGGAGTCTAAAAAACCTGGATTTGGTATGAAACTAAAGATTCAATTATAGAGTTAATTTCTGCTTGCATGAGTTAGTTGTAATGACAAGTAGGAAAAAGCAGAACTACCCCATAAATGAAGATCCTGGATTTTAAAACTCAATTCACTTATCTGAATTGGACTATACAGCAATCATTGAAGTTAGAGATGGAAAAACTCTAGTCAAGCCCATTCTGTCTGTCTGACTTAGAAAAATAGGCTTGTTCCATGTTGTCAGTTCCATGGGCTGGCTGCAGTCTTCAGGTTATGGATTCAGCATCAGAGTCCACCCTATCCCATCCCTTGCAGCAGAAAATTGTGGTCCAGAATCCAAACTACATAAAAAAATAAATAAAGGAAATGTCCAGTCCTTCTGGCTGCAAAGAAAACATTTAAATTGTGACAGGTTTCAGAGTAGCAGCCGTGTATCCGCAAAAAGAACACGAGTACTTGTGGCACTTTAGAGACTAACATTTGGAGAGCGGCGGCAGATTATACTGGTCTAACTAAATTGGTTTAAATTTGCACCTTGTCTTAAATAAATAAATTTGTTAGTCTCTAAGGTGCCACAAGTACTCCTGTTCTTTTTATTTAAATTGTGCTTAACCATGTCTGTGGATATTGTGCATGGTAATAATGAAATGTCAGTGGGGCAACTGGTTCCTGTTGGTGTTGCTGGGTTATGGAACTAGGACTTCAAATAGCTATCATCTCCCTCTCCTCTGCAAGGAGGAGACTCCCCAGGAGTTCCAGAATTATCCACTGACTGTCCATACTAAAACCCAAATCACTTCCCAATCTTTCCCCTGGGGAGGCTGTCCCCCAGCTCCACAGATCATATTGACAGAACATTTCCACTACCCTCATTAGATTAAAATCTGCTAGGCACCAATATGATGGTGGTGGCGGGGAACCCTCAAGAATGAAGTGTCCAGGGAGGTGGGGCAGTGTTATAGCTTCAATTTTCTATTAGGCAAAAATCTCTTGATCTCAGGATTTAGTCTTTAGGGTTGCCAAGCTGAAGCCTCTCTTCATTTTGCTGCCCCATAGAAATTCCACCTGGAAGTTGGTCTCACTTCAGGATTCAGAGGTGCTTGCATCTGTTTGTGTCTCATGCCTGGACAAGGTTTCAAGAGGGGTGGTTTCTATTTTATGGCAAGCTGAATACAGTAGAACGTCAGAGTTAGGAACCCCTCAGGAAGGGAGTTTGTTAGTAACTCTGAGATGTTCCTAACTCTGAACAAAACGTTATGGCTGTTCTTTCCAAAGTTTACAACTGAACATTGGCTTAATGCAGTATAACAATGCAGAAGAAAAGTGCTGCTTTCCCCTTTTTTTAAATAGTTTACATTTAACACAGTACTGTCCTCAGGGTCGGTGCAAGGATGCTTTGCACCCTAGGCGAAACTTCCACCTCGTGCCGCCCCTGCCCTAAGGCGCCCCCACCCCACGGCAGCTCCCCCTCTCCGCCCTGAGGTGCCCTCCCTGCGGCAACTCTCCCCGTCCACCCTGAGGCGGCCCCCCCTTGTGGCAACTCCCACCCCCCACCCTCCACCCTAAGGCACCCTCCCGCTTCACATCAGCCCTGGCTCTGCGCATGAGGACCCCGAGCACGCCGGGGCTGCTTCATTTCTCTTGCCTCCCAGGCTTGCAGCGCCAATCAGGTTAGGCGTCGCAAGCCTAGGAGGCAGGAGAAGTGAAGCAATCATGGTATGCTCAGGGACGAGGCGGCGGCAAGGGTGAGCTGGCGCGGGGAGTTCCCCTGCGTGCCACCCGCCCCCTTGCTTGCTGCAAGTGCCATCCCGCACCCCTTCCCCAGCTCCCTCCATCTCAATGCCGGTGGCGACCGGGGCGACTGAAGATCCGGCTGCCATGGTCGCTGCCGAAGACAATGGCGCCCCCCCCCCCAAAGTCTTAGTGTCCTAGGCGACCGCCTAGGTCGCCTAAATGGTTGCACCGGCCCTGACTGTCCTGTATTTATTTGTTTGTCTCTGTTGCTGCTTGATTGCCTACTTCCAGTTCCAAATGAGGTGTGTCGTTATGGGTCAGTTCCTAACTCTGGTGTTGGTAACTGTGAGGTTCTACTGTAGAGTAGGGGAAAGGAGGAGCTAGCTCCTGCCACCAGAGGGCTCTGATTATTGGTGAGGGAGGACGGGATGCAGCTCACTCGCTCTCTGCTCAGCATGTAAATGGATGAGCTTCCTGGGTCATTCGCTGTGCACCGGCAGCATTGCTGTTGCCGCCTGGCTTTTGATCAGTTGCTCCCCAGCGGGGTCTGTGCGGCGAGACTTGCATTAACCCCTGCCCCTGTGCCCAGCCGGGGGGGACTTTCTGCGAGGGCTGGAACCAGCCCCTGGGGCAGCCCCGGGTTCTGCCGACACCAGCCCCTGAGCCGGCGCCTGCAGGTGAGGGGAGAGACCTGGGGGAAGGGCTGGGGCCGGGCAGGAAAGTGTCTCTGCACCAAGGGAGGCTCAGATCTCTTGTGGCTGTAGCTGCAGGGCAGAGCTGAGCTAACAGTAATGAAGCCCCTGCTTTGGCTGGGCATCAGCTGCTGCCAGAGCTTTGCTCCGGGAGCTAAACGCAGAGGATTCGGGGTGGAGGAGAGAGAAGTTTCAGGGTGACCATGCAACGGTGGCAGTGTGTAGGGGGGCTCCCCCTTTTGTCTCTCTGGGGCAGGGTTCGTGTAGTGTGGAAGGCTGCGTGCTGGCTTGATTTGCTACTTACGGTGCACTGACCGTGCTCAGTAACATCTGCCTTCACCATATTTGGCCTCAAGATTCCACGGACTACTTTTTACAGAGATTAAAAAGGGGCAAAGGGGGAAAATCGGTGCAGGGAGGTGGCCAGGGTCTGAGCAGGGGATGGAAATTGACTGGTCAGGAGGGTCAAGCCGCTGGAGGCAGGGTTAGGATAGGCGCTGAAAGGCAAAACCAGGAATGGAGGGGAAAGAGATGGTGTTAAGCTCAGGGCCAGAGGGTAACAGAGGGCAAAATCCAGGCACAGGCAGGGGGAGAGGGGGTAACAGTTACCCCAGTGGACTGAGACACTAGTGTTTGGCAAAAAATAGAGTCGGTGGGCCAGGGGCATGTTTATTTCCCTTCCCACAAGACAGTACCTCTCCTCATGCGCTTCCCAGGGCTGGGTTTGTAAAAGTGCAGGTATCCAAATGCCTAGTCACTGCAGTTCCTCTTTGTCGGATATAACCTATTGAGGTGCTGCAGGAGACTCACTGAAATATTTTATGTACACCCCCTCAGAAACAAAGAATCCCTTATCAGTGTATTTGACTGCATAGAGTCTCATAGGAGTTCACCGATTTGTCTTATCTGGGATGCTTGTCATTGTGCTATTTTAAATTATATTTTAGTAACAAATACTCATTGAAAATATGCATAAGTTAGTACTTGCTAGTAGTTTTACCAACAACATCTGGGTTGCTAGTATTGCACTTGCTGGGTTTTTTGCTGTGATTTCTAACTTGGAATTTTTAATTCTAACTTTTTCTTCTGTGCTAGAAGACGGGAAAGATGAGGGATAGCAAATAAGAACAATCATATGTATCAGTAACTGCTACTGGTTACAATTTACTACCTATATTCCAATAGCAGATTAGGGCAGATAGCAGTTTAATATCAGTAACTGCTACTGGTAGCAAATTAAGACAGGCAGCCATTTTTAACACCACTGGCTCTAGACCAAATGGAACCCCAGGCGAAGAGCATCTTCAGCGCTCCCTTCTCCATTTGGTAAACTTGAATACCTTATTTTTTACCGCATGTTTAGCCCATTTCATTACTTTGATGCACGGTTTGCATGCAAGTTTTATCCTTGTCATATAAGACAATAAAGTTGTACGTTAGGATCTGTAAATCTGTGAGCCCAGCACCCCCCAAGCCTGGCACTCCAGGTGGTCACCTGGGTTGCCTGCCCCTAAATCCAGTCCTGCACAGAGGTGGATAATAAAAGAAATGAGGGGAAGGGAAAGAGATCATGAAATGTGGTAGATCCAACAGCTCTGTTCAGTTAGGGAAATACAGGGAAGAGAAATGTGGGTGTGTGGTGTTTCTTCATTTAAAAATCTACCCTCATTACTGCCCTCCCTTCCCCTGGAGATAATCCACAGAGATGATTTTATGTCCCCAAGGACATGTTTGTTCCATCAGACATGGTGGGTTTAAAAGGACTTAGGGCAGATCTACACTACTGCATAAGTTGATCTCACTTAACGTCGCTCAGGGGTGTGAAAAAGATACCCCCTTGCCAATGCAAGTTACAGCAACCTAACTGCTGCCCACACCGGCGCTACATCGACAGATTACTCATGGAGGTGAAGTAATTATGTGAATGACAGAGCCCTTATAAAGCAGGTCAATGTTTTGGCCATTTATGGATTGTCCTTTCCTTCTAATGTATTAATAGGCTTGTCTTCCCTACAGAACACTTTCCACTCCCCTCCCCCGCCATGGTAGCTTTGTAAAATCTCTCCCCTTAGCCCCCTTGACTGTAGATCAGTGGTTCCCAAACTTTAACAATCTGTGAACCCCTTTCACTAGAATGTCAGGTCTCGCGAACCCCCTCCTAAAAATGAATATTTCCAGGGATTTTCTCCTTTACCTGAGTATAAATTATAAAAGCAGTGATCTTGGAAATATAATATTTGTTTTTATGACATGCTTATTACATACTATTTATTATTATTTATCATTACAGTATTTTTATTACATTATGAAAACAGAAACACTCTTCCAAGATCTCGCTTTTGTAGCTTGTATCACTTTGAATAAACCTGTTATACAACAAGGCTCGTATGTTTCAGCAAGGAGCACCAGATGTGAAACAGCATGAAGGTATTTATTTAAGAAGCCAACTCAAAGAGTTCCTCCTGCACAAGCATTCAGGTCTTGAGCAGTCCAGGCAAACAACACACATTACAACAAAGCTTAAACTTGTTCTTCATAATAATTTTAAAAACAATATTAGCTGCCTATTTAATTTTTAAAACAGCAAAAAATATCCACCTCCCTTTCCATTACTTATAAGGAGTCTTGAAGCTTAGATCTCCTCAGTGTGATAGAGATGCTTGCTTTGATCTGCTTAGCTCTTGGAAGTCCAGAGGCTCTAGGCTGCTGGCCCTGTGTTGCCCAGGGTCCCTAGGGACAGCTCTGTCTGCCATTAGGGAACTTTTTCCCGAGAACCCCCTGTAACATTTCATGAACCCCCAGGGGTTCACGAACTCCAGTTTGGGAACCACTGCTCTAGATGGACAAGTCCCTCTTCCTCAGCAGACCCCACAATGTCTGACTTTGAATTCAAACTCATCCCCCTTCTGAGTGGGCTGGGAAACCATGTTGGTGGTAAATGTGTGGCAGGATTTGTTGCCAGCAGAGATGTGGATAGTTAAATTCTCCCATTAGCAGAGTGGCCTGCAGCTCTGATTCCATGGAAAGCTGGCCCAGAGATCTGCATGTGTTAAAATGGGCTGAGTTGATAATCATGGAACACTTCTCGTAATGAATACTCCACAAATACCAGTGTCACCTGTTTTCTTTCCCCAGTGTGTCCAATTCCCAAACCTAACGTGATCTCTCAGATGGAACGAAGGGAAGAGTTGGAGGTGCCGGATCTCCAGGGCACTGAGGAGACAGAGATTCTGAAACACAGCTGCACAGGTGTGGAACCAGATAAACTGAGTCAGAAAAGATTGGTGGGTAAAGTAAAAGGCTGGGATTCCCATCAAGCCCCAGTTCCCCTTTGTCCTATCCCCATCAGGATCCTTATGACAGTTGTCACTCATGGCTTCCTAGCACACCTGGTGGTAACTTCCACTCCCCTGAGTGTGTGGATAGGATGTGGAGCTAGAATCGATCCCCAGTTCTCTGCCCTGTTGGGAAGGTTTGGGGAGTGATTGGAAGGAGGAGGAATTGGTTCATGGTTTATTTTTATCTGCTCTGCAGTTATTTGGGTTTGTTACCCCCTTTGCCTTTCTCCCTTCTGCATTCTCTTTCCCCACAGGGAATGACTCCTGTCTGGATCCTTTCTGTCTCAGCAGGAGATCAGACAGTGAGCAAGAAGGAAAATTCATAGAAATACAGGGCTGGAAGGGACCTCGAGAAATCCTCTAGTCCAGCCCCTCACACTGAGGCAGGACAAGTATACTTACACCATCTCTGAAAGGCGTTTGTCTAACCTGTTCTTAAAAACCTCCAGTGATGGGGATTCTGCTACCTCCCTTAGAAACCTGTTCCTTATCATTAAAACCTTTCACCTAAAATCTAACCTTAATCTCCTGTGCTGCAGATTAAGCCAATGACTTGTCCTGCTTTAATTGGACATGGAGAACAGTCAATCATTGTTCTCTTTATAACGGCCCATAACGTATTTAAAGACTGTTAACAGGCCCCATCTCCCCAAGTCTTTCTCTTTCTCTTCAACCTTTCCTAGCAGGGCAGGTTTTTTAAAACCATTGATCATTTCTGTTTCTCTCCTCTGGACTCTCCAGTTTGCCCATGTCTGTCTGGATACCCCAAAGGAGTTAGGCACCTAAATTCTTATATTACGCTCCACTGCAGTGCACCAAACTCCCACTGACTAACTCAGTGCCTGCATTTGGCAGGCAAAGTTCCTTAGGCACTTATGTTTCTTCCTCTTGGCATGCACGCTGCTGCCTCCCTCTAAGAATCCGGATGCTTATTACCCGCCTAAGCCCCTGAGGACCAGGGGAAGACAGGCATTTAGCTGCCTCAGTTGCATGCAGGTCTTGAGCCAGTTGTCATGCTAAGAGGCCACCTACTAGATCAAGCCCCTCAGGCAAGTTTACACAAAACAGTCAGTGGCGCGGGAGAGGAGAACCCCCCTCAAAACTTTAGCCCAGTGTACTTAGCCTTAGGATACTCATTTGGGATGTAGGAGAGCCCCAGTTCAAGCCCCTTCCATCTGAAGGGGAGAAGGGTTTTACAAGGAGATCTCTGGTGAGTGCTCTAGCCACTGAGCTATGGGATAGTCCATCATTCCTGTGGAAGCTGTTGCACTGTGGATAAATAATTAAAAAGTCACTGGAATGGGGGGACAGGACCCTAGGCTAAAAGTTATGAGGAGCTCCTCCCACCCCTCCACCTGCCTCTTGCAAAAAGGGCATAGGAACCCAACTGCAAAGACGGTTCCCGGCACCACTCTGCAACCTGGACTTAGGTGCCTATCTCTGTGAGAGGGGTGACGCTTAGCACTTTGGGTAGCTTAGCTGGCTCCCTCCCTACCATGCTGGATTTTGTCAACTGCAGTGTAAAGGCACTTGTTTCTCCCCAGGCATTGCTTGGAGCTTAGGCATGTAAGTCAGGCATTATGATGTTCAGTGTTGTAGCATTTAATTTTTAGGTGCCTGGACAGTTACTGTGATTCAAAGCCTATTTGCATTTTTTATGTCCATGCTGTCTTTCTTAAAGTGAGGCACCTAATAACTGGACATAATACTCCAGCTGAGGCCTTACCAGTGTTCAGTCACTTGCTGTGTCTGTCTTAGGACACTCCTGTTAATATACCCCAAAATGACTTTAGCCTTTTTTGCAACTGCATCACATTGCTGGGTCGTATTTAATTTGTGATTCCCCCGTAACACCCAGATTCTCTTCAACAGTACTGCTGCCTAGTCAGTTATTCCCCATTTTCATAGAATCATAGTATAGAATATCAGGGTTGGAAGGGACCTCAGGAGATCTAGTCCAACCCCCTGCTCAAAGCAGGATTAATTCCCAAATAAATCCCAGCCAGGGTTTTGTCAAGCCTGACCTTAAAAACCTCTAAGGAAGGAGATTCCACCACCTCCGTAGGTAACCCATTCCAGTGCTTCACCACTCTCCGAGTGAAAAAGTTTTTCCTAATATCCAACTTAAACCTCCCCCATTGTAACTTGAGACCATTACTCCTTGTTCTGTCATCAGGTACCACCGAGAACAGTCTAGATCCATCCTCTTTCAGGTAGTTGAAAGCAGCTATCAAATCCCCCTCATTCTTCTCGTTTGCAGACTAAACAATCCCTGTTTTGTATCTGTGCATTTGATTAATCCCCTCTCCCCCCACCCCCGTCTTTACTGAATTTCATCTAGCTGATTTCAGACCAATTCATTAAGGTCATTTTGAATTCTAATCCTGTCCTGCAAAGTGCATGCTCCACCCCCAACCAGCTTATAAGCATGCTCTGCTTTCCATTATCCAAGTCATTAATGAAAACATGGACTAGTACTGGACCCAGGACAGATCCATGCAGGACTCCACTAGATACATCCCCCAGTTTGACAGTGAGCCATTGATAACTACTCTTTGAATATGATCTTTCAATCAATTATGCACCCACCTTATAGTAATTTCATCTAGACCACATTTCCCTAGTTTGCTTATGAAAATATCATGTGGAACTGTGTCAAAAGCCTTACCACAATCAAGATGTATCACGTGTACTGCTTTCCTCTATTCACAAGACCAGTCACTCTGTCCAAAAAAGAAATTAGGTTGTTTTGGCATGATTAGTTCTTGACAAATCTGTGCTGGCTACTACTTATTGCCCTATTATATTCCAGGTGCTCCTCCGGAAAATCCTGAGCAAGTGGACCCAAACAGGATGTTTTCAGAAAGAGCCAAAAGAAATGTTTCCCACAGTCCTGATCAGAGTCAGCACATATCAGAGAGGGAGCAGGGAAATCACAAAGGGGGGAGAGAGGAAAAATCCAGTGACCACCAGGGAGGTTTCAGTGTTCTTAATAAAACCACGATCCAGCTGAGAGTCCACATGGGGGAAAGATCCTACGAGTGTGCTGAATGTGGGAAAGCCTTTAGCTGGAGATCACACCTTACTGCCCATGAGAGAATCCATACAGGAGAGAAACCCTATAAATGTCTGGACTGTGGGAAAAGTTTTAGTCAGAGATCCCACCTTACTACACATGAGAGAATCCACACTGGTGAGAAGCCCTATGAATGCCCTGACTGCAAGAAAAACTTCCGTCGCAACTCACAGCTTATTAATCATCTGAAATCCCACACAGGACAGAAGCCATATAAGTGTCCTGACTCTGGGAAAAGCCTCCGGCGCACTTCACGCCTTACTGCGCACAGCGGAGACTATCAATGCCCAGACTGCAAGAAAAGCTACAGTCAGATGTCACACCTCGTTAGACATCAAAGGTTCCACACAGGAGAGAAACCTTATAAGTGTCTGGACTGCGGGAAGAGCTTCTGTCAGAGCTCAGACCTTATTACGCACCAGAGAACCCACACGGGGGAGCAGTCCTACACATGCTCTGAGTGTGGGAAACAGCTCAATAGAATCTCACACCTTGTTGCACATCATCGATCCCATGCTGGAGAGGCGCCTTACCAATGCCCTGACTGTGAGAAAAGCTTCAGTCAGATGTCGCACCTCATTAGACATCAGAGGTTCCACAAAGGAGAGAAACCCTACAAGTGCCTGGACTGTGGGAAATGCTTTTGTCAGAGTTCAGACCTTATAACGCATCAGAGAATCCACACGGGAGAAAAGCCCTATAAATGCTCCGAGTGCGGGAAAGGATTCAGTCGGAGCTCAAACCTTATTGCCCACCAGAGAACCCACACGGGAGAGAAACTCTATCAGTGCTCCCACTGTGGGAAGAGCATGACCCGGAGTTCAAACCTCGTTCGACATCAGAGAACTCACACCAGGGGAAAACTTTATAAAAAAAGCCTGGCTCCAACCTAGCCATTGTGAATAATACACTGGCCTTTTTCCATTAATGATGGTGGTGTTTGGACCCAGTTACTCAAAGGAGGTGCCTAATTTCTGTTGGAAATCAATAGAAGTCAGGGGCATAAATAGCTTTTGAGAATCTTGGCTTTGGCTCCAGTGTATGTCTGGGGTCAGGAGATAGCAGCAGGGAGGGTGGGAACCAGAATGGATTGTTCTGGAGGGTACAGTTGCTTGGGAGTTGTGACACAGATGATAAACATAGGCATATCTTCCAAGACCATTATACTGAGATAGACCATGCACATGAATCTGTGGAATGTTCATCGTCCTTTGTATCGATGCAGCATGTGTTTTCACATGTTCTTCAAATCTGTAGGGAGTGATTAATGCAAAACTTCCAAACCTGGCTATGTAGATGTCCAATCTTTGAAGTTTGACCTCCTAGGCTGTAGGGGAATTATTAAAACTAGTAACTAACTCAGCTTCCCTGAACAGAAGATTCTCTCACAGTGATCAGGTTGATTATTGTATTGAATTGACTGGATTTGACTCTTACTTTCAGCAAACTGAATATTCTCTGTTAAGTTCTTACATTTAACTTTTTTATATTGCTTTTCCTTTTTCTCTAGAACCATCTTTCTTTTGTTTTCTGCAATTTCTGACTTATTCTTAATAGCATTCTAGTCCATTCAGGAGCACCAATGGACTGGTTTGGGTTTGCAATGTCCTGAACTGGACACTGGAAAAAGAACTGGGATGATGTTTTTTTCTGACTTTAAATGCAGAGGAATAAAGTGCAACCGTGTTTCCCAAACTCTGAGTCTTACAACACAAGTGAAAATGGGGTGAGAGTGGGGCCTGTAGGAAAGTCTGTCGGTAATACTGTCATAGCGCTGAAAATCTGCAGGTATCTGGGGATATCCATGGGCCATGTTGATAGATGCAGATCCAAATTTTATATCTAGAGCCCTAAAAATCTGCAGATATCTGCTTGATATACACTTGCTATCTGTGGATATTTGCTTGATATCTGCATACCAAGCTTGCGGACCACAGATCGGATGCAGATACAAATTTTGGATCCGCCCAGGGGTCTAGTGACTGTAATGACATCAGAAGTCTGTTTTTTGATATAGTGACCCCCACAGAACCATCAATACATTACTATTGCCCTTTTAGTTTCATTCTTAATGCATTACACTAGAATAACTCTGACATAGATATATACATATACCGGGGTAGCCAAACTTACTGACTCTCTGAGCTGCATGCAACAATCTTCAGTAGGTCAAGAGATGCAGCGCACCTGCTGAAGCTCTGAGCCCTGGCCGGTGCCCCCTGCAAGGCTGAAGCCCCTAGCCCCACCACCTGGCTGGAGGGCAGAAGTGCCTTGCCCCACACCCTCCCCCCCACAGGGCAGAAGCCCTAAGCTCTGCCCCCCCCCCCCCAGTCTGGTAGGCAGAGAATGGGGGGTAGGGGGGACTCCATGAACCGCACTTTAACTGTAGAAGAGCTGCATGTAGCTCACAAGCCATGGTTTGGCTACCCCTGACATTTACACATTAAAAAATCCTATGACTAAGATAGCTGCATGGCTGAATTCCTTGTACCTGCCCCAGTTAGAATCTGAGTTATCACATGCAATGTTTTTCTCCTGTCACCACTCACTTTATTTTCAGATTTATTTATTCATTTATTCTTCTAGGAGCAAGTATCAAAGAGTTAATCCCAACATAAGGCATGTGTAAATATATTATTAATTTAGGTGGTGTCTAAAATACCTGGTTCAGTATAAAACTACATAACAAGAGAATCAATCGAGGAGTTAATCTGCCCCTTGTATGAGTTAGCAGTACTGATAAGGTATCCACATTGAAATTGCAGTTCCTGAATTATAAATTCCCAGTTTACTTAATTTGAACTGGAGTATAATAGAATAAGCAAAGTTAAAAATGGAAAATGTCCATTTATTCCCAACCTGTTTCCCTCAGCAAAGGGAGTGTTTTCTGCAGGTTGTCTGCAATTTTGTTGCTGTGGCATTAACAGCCTAATTCACCTCACTCCCACCCCTTGCTGCAGAATCATGTTCCAGAACCTAAATGTAGGGCTGCATTATGGTGATACAAATAAATAATCTTCAGGTTTTTTAAAGAAAAAAATGTACAACCCTTATGACTGCAATTAAACATTTAAAATGTGCTTATCAACCCCTGTGGATATTGTGTATCAGGATGGGGCAACTGCCTTGTACTAGTGTTGCTGGGTTGGGGAACTGCTACTTGAAATACCATCCATCCCTCACCCTCTCCAAAAATCAGGTCGCTTGTGACTACACATTAGTTCTAAAACCTGCAACAGACTGTCCGTGCTAGAACCCAAATGGCTTCCCATTCTTTCCACTGCGGAGATTGTTCCCCAGATCTCATTGCCAGAGCATGTCCCCTGCCCTGATATGCAATTTCAAAACTATTAGACATAGAGAAGAGGGGGATACCACTCAAGACTGACATGGCCTATTGGGGATGTAAATTTTGAGGTCTCTTCTCAGAAAAGGTCCCTTGATCTCAGGATTTGGCCTTTAGTGATTCCAAGCTGAAGTCTCTCTTTCTTCTGCTGCCCCACAGAAATTTCATCTGGAAGTCGGTTACACCTCAGGTTTAGGAGATGCTTTATGTCTGTATCTGTTTATGTCTGATGCACAAACAAGTTTTCAAAAGTGGATTTCTTTGCTTTATAGGCAGCTGGTTGGAGCGGAGTGAATTTTTTATTTTTTGCAGTGAATAGTAAATTGACCAAAAATGTGTTATGCGGGGGGGTATTGAAACTACTTAAGAATTCAAGTTGATTTTGGAAATAGTTTGGCTGAAAACAAACAAAAAAAAAATTCAGCAGTGTCAATGATTTGAATCCACATTTTATTTCAAAGTGTTTTTGTTTGGTTTTTTTGTGTGAGGGAAAAGTCACTTTCAGCGCGAAACTAACAATTTTTTTCAGTTTGGCCATCACACAACTCTATCTGAATACAGCGAGGTTGGGTGGGAGGGGAAGGTTAATTAGCTCCAAGCACTAGTGGCTCTGGTAATTGCTATGGGGAAGGAGGGTGTCTTGTTCCCTCCACTCCCCTACCAGCTGAGCTTCCTGGGTCACACGCAGACAGTAATAACAATATCCAGAAGTTGGACCTGCTGCTTCCCAAGTGGGATCTGGGCTGTGGATCTTCATTAAACCTGCCTCTTTGTCTGCCTGAGTCAGGCACTTTCTCCAGTGGCTGGAACTAGCCTGCAAGGGCAGCTCCAGGCTTAGCTGACATCAGCTCCTGAGGCATAGCCTCCATGTGTTTGAAAGAGAAAATGCTGGGGAAGAGCAGAAAAGTGATGCTCAGCCCTGGGAGTCTGCTCCCCTGTTTTTAATGCCCAGGAAAGAGCAGTTTCAGGGGAAACATGAAATGGTCCCAGTTTTGGGTTCCCCTTTGTCTCTCTGGAGGTGATATTGCAATGAAGGGAAGGGGTGAATCATAATGAAATGCAGGGAGGGAGCTGGAGTTATGTCGATCTAACTTTGTAGTGTAGACCAGGCCATCACAGGGCAGTTAAGGACAACACCGAGAAAGGTGAAAAGTGGGGGTGGGTAGGAATAGCCATCAAATCTTGATTTTAAAATCTAACCTCAATTACTGCTCCCCTTTGGGCTCCCCTCAAACTCCACAGTGATGATTAGATCTGCTCAAGGATAGAGACATGTTTGCTCCATCAGACAAGGCAGGTTTTTAAAATACTTGGACTGTGTATATTTGTAAGAACTTTTCTATAGAACCCTCTTCCTTGTGAGTCATGTGAAACCTCCTGAAATTATCCATGTAGGTCTTTTAGGGATTGGCACTCTCAAAATCTTTGCTAATCTTAGTGAATTTAATTCTTTATTGAAGGCTCTAGCCACAGGCTGTGGGGAATCCTTTCAGGTGTTTGTGCTTCAAAAATTATTTCATTGAAATAATAATCTCTCTCAACATTCCCATGACTTCATGGTAGTCTATAAAAGTAGGTTCAGCTGGTGAGAAAAGCTTTTGTCAGATTTTATCCAAAAAGGTATAAACTTCAGATCCTCCTGTTCCCTTCCTATCAGTATTTCATTTATTAATAGAATTAAACAGTAGCAGAGAGCAGAAGTGAGTGCATAATGGATTTTTTGGTTTTCATCAAAGTAAGAAACTCAAACACATTTTGTTTCAAATCTTCCAAAATATTTTGATTGACTAGAAATCTTTGGTTTGGTTTTTCATTTAGTTTTGAGTCAACCAAAATGCTTCTGTCAAGTTGAAACAATTTTGTTTTCAAGTTCTTTGTTTTCATTTGCCATTTTCAAGTAGTATCCAAATCTGCCATCAGCCTGTCTCCTACTTCCTGTTACGTGATCAACACCTGGCTTTGGTGGCAGGATGCTGTAGGTCGGAGTGTGTGCACAGAATGGGTGAATAAATGGTTCCTTAACCCTTTATTTTTAATTTTTAACTTTAATTTTAGCCAATTGGCTCAAATTACTTTCTCCTGGGACTTTGTAGGGAGTCAAAGGGAGCCCCTTATGACAAGAATGAGCTGTCCATGGACAGGACAAAGTTGTCTGCTAGAGATCCCCACAGAAGACAAAAGGCCCCTGTTAGAGACCTAGCCTTGGATAAGGGATTCTTACGCTCTGGTTTGAAAGGGTAGGTGGAGGAGAGGAGAGGAGAGGAAGGTGGTAGAAAGTTGCAAAATAAGTTAAACAAAGCTTTTAAAAGTAGTACCAGCCTGGAAGAGAACACAGCATCAGAGGAGAAAGAGCAAGAAAAAAAAGAGGGTGAAATTAAGGACTGTATCCAGGCACACAGCTCAACTAGGCTGCATGGAGCCAGGGGAGGCAAGCCTCTGGCCTGGAAAAGTTCCTCCCAAAATATATTCAGCAAAAGGGTAAAAAGCAACCCCACTCTTAAGTTTAAGCACCTGAATGGCTTTACAAACCCTGAGTCTAAGTCTGAGAATGTCAGCCTTTGGTTTTTTATGCAACTTCTCTACTCCCTTTGGGGTATAGTTCACTCATTTTAATAGAATCCATCCACTGTATGTTTTCCTTCACCCAACTGTGCAGCCTTCCTTAGGTGTAATTCAGGGAACAGGACAACTATGAAATTCAGTGAGGTGTGAATTTTGGCGGTCTATATAGGCCATCGATTTTTTACCCCTACTCTGTGCTCTTACATGCCATCTGTAGTATACTGTCTAAGTAGGGTTTACTGTGGGGTTAGGGAAAGGGCATGCTCGTCTGTACATGACTTCTGTAATATGATGAATGTGGGGGCTTTGGTAGTATTTTTATGATGCCTGTGTGTGCGCCTCAGTTTTCCTCTGGGCTTTGCATTGCCATGGTAGAACTACATTACTAAGGATTGTGTGAAAATCTACACCTGTGAACATGCAGTTAAACCGACCCAACCCCCAGTGTGTAAACAGTGCTAGGTCAACAGAATTCTCCCATCCATGTAGCTACTGCCTCTCAGGGAGGAAGCATACCTACGCTGATGGGAGAAGCCCCCTCGTCAGCATAGGTAGTGTCTTCTCTGAAGCACTACAGTGGTGCAAGCCACACGGCAGCATTTTATGGGTAGACAAGCCCTGAGTGTAAAGCAAAGGGATGAGCTGTTAACTCAGCAGGTGGGCTTGAAACCAGAATCACTAACAATCTAAATAAAGTCTATACATGTAAATGGTGGATCAGAAGAGACCATGGAAACCCCAGTGGGGGGAACAGTAACACCTAGCAACCAACAGCCAAGAGGAAGGAGATTTCCCACACTGCTTGGCTTCCCTGCTGAAAGAAGGCTCTCCCAGCTGGAGAAGAAAGAGGAGACCAACTTTTGTTGGTGAGAGAGACAAGCTTTGGAGGGGAAAAGCGCCAGGTGACTGTGTTAAGAGCTAGGATGCCCCTGACATAGGCCAGACCAAATTCTGTCTTCATCTCTTTTCCTTTCTATGCTAACCTATGGACTTTCAGATTCTGTGAGCCAGCTGACTGATAAATTGTTACCTTGTTTTGAAAAGGCTTCCTGGTGTCGCTGCAAATACTTTACAGGAAACATTGTGCTCTGGAGGAGTACAGGACAAGCCTCTCACAGGAGACTGGCTCTGCTGGACTTGCTGCAGGGAGTCACGGAGACAGACCGGGATCACTGGTGCCACCAGCCTAGTCTTGGAAGCCATGGGCCGCACCCTGTGGAACTGTGTGGCTCCTTGGGACCTGGCAGTCTATCGAGGTCACTCCCCAGGGTTACAGGTGGACACATAAACCAGACCCTGTGGATCCATGACACACAGAGGACATCTCTTGCATTGATGTCTTATAAATATACAGTAGACAACAATGCTGCATTGGTACCTTGGATGTGACCTTATAGAACTTTTTTATATTTTTTAAGCTTTAAAACATCCCAGCTGTACTCTCTTTGGGCCAGAACCTCAGCTGGTATAAATCAGCATAGCTCTATGTTGATACATAGCATGAGCAGTAAACAAAAATGGCCTCCATGAACAGTGAGCAAAACCAGCATCCACACCAGGACTCTGACAAATGCACTCAAAGAAAAAGGACGTTTAACAAAATGACAAGTGTGAAAGCAGCACTGAGATGAAATAAATGATATCGGGGATTACGGCAAATGCATCTCCGGCTTCTTCAGTGGCTGTGCTGATGTCTCCCAGATTTCGGGGAAGACATTCTGCACAGAAATAAGTTTTAATTTCCACTTTAAAAAATCATTCCTCTGGTAAAATACTGCTGTATTTCCTGGCTCACTGAATCTGCTCAGAAAGCAACACCGCTAATACAGGAAGCCTTATAGGAACCAGTGGGGAAACACACACTTGTGGAGTACACATCTTCCCACTGTAACAACACAGTTCTTAGCAGAGAGTAAGAGGAGATAATAAACCATTAAATGCCACGGGTATGTCTACACAGCAAAAATATCCCAGTGAGTCTCAGAGCCTAGGTCTACGAACTGGGGCTTGTGCTACCATGTGGACTTTCCAGCTCAGGCTGGGTTTCAGAGCTCAAGCTCCAGCCCAAGCCAGAACATTGACACAGCTATTTTCAGCTTCCTAGTATGAGCCCTGCAAGCCTGAGTCTATAGACCTGGGCTCGTAAACTCACCACTATGGGGTTTTATTTTTCCCACTTTGTAGATGTACCCCATCTGGCCAGATTCCACTCTATCCTGCACCAAGGTTTATCCAGAGTGACTCCCCTGAGTCTGGTGGGGCCACTCAGTATTCACCCTACCATCACTGAGAACAGAATCTAGATCCTTTTTCAGTGTTTGCTGTGGGTATTTTATCTGAACAGCCCCTTTCAGCTCGCTTTCTATCAACTTCCCCCCCACCCCACCCCCAACAAATGTGGATCACTGAACCATCCCCACCACTGAAAGTGGCTGATGCTGCTGTACAGTGATGAACTCAGCCAAGTCTGAGACATTTCCACCACTGGCTAGCTAATGCTGATGTTTGGGAAAACAGAAAGGAAGGGGTTAAGATTTGAACTGACCTGAAGAAGCCTGTCAGATCACTGAAAAGACATCCATGCATTTCCACTGTTTGATGGGGTGTGGCGGGGGACTTCACAAAGTTCCTGAAACCAGAGAGCTCCAGGACTTCTCTGTGTGGGGAAAGTTTTACCAGTTATACCAGCATAAGAGTGCCGTATTCAGTTTGCTTAATTCCTGTGGCTAAATGTTGTAAACTAAACTGGAAAAAGGCCACCCTTATATTGGAATAAAAGCTTCCATGTGGGGCTGGGGGTGTTAAACAGGGATAACTAGATCAGTTTAAATTCAGACCTTAACTTTCCTGTGTAGACAAGGCCTCAGCTGGCATGAGGGAACTCAGGCCTCCAGGAAAAGACCCAAGAAAGTACTGAGGTGAGGAATGTGTACTAGGATTCAGGAAAAGGCTAGACATTTATATGGATAATAAAATCATCATTTGCAGTCATGCCAGCCCAGGGGCACAGCCATGAGGAGTGTATGGCCAGGCCCTGTGTACCAATAACCCTCTGGCCAGCTGGCCAAGATATCATTGGCTTTGTCCATCACTCTGATGCAGCAAGCAGGAGAGGCCGCTCTCCCATGTGGACTCTCCGGTGTCTATTAAGGGTCGAGCTCTGAGTGAAGCTTTTCCCACAGTCCAAGCACCGGTAGGGTCTGTCCCCGGTGTGGATCCGCTGGTGCCTGACCAGGTTGGAGCTGCGGCCAAAGCCTTTCCCACAATCAGAGCACCTGAAGGGTTTCTCTCCACTGTGGATCCTCTGGTGCGTAGACAGGGTGGATCTCACGCTGAAGCTTTGCCCACACTCAGGGCACTCATAGGGCTTCGCTGCGACATGGATTCTCTGGTGTGAGGCAAGGCTTGAGCTCACACTAAAGCTTTTCTCACAGTCTGGGCATTTGTAGGGCTTCTCTCCATTGTGGATCCTCTGGTGTTTGACCAGGTCCGAGCTCTGCCTGAAGCTTTTCCTGCAGTCAGTGCATTTGTAGGGCCGGTCACCCATGTGCGTGCGCTGGTGTTTGATGAGGTCAGAGCTCTGGCCGAAGCTCTTCCCACAGTTGGAGCACTTGTAGGGCCGGTCCCCCGTGTGGGCCCTCCGGTGCCTGTGCAGGTTGGAGCTCTCGCTGAAACTCTTCCCGCACTCAGTGCATGTGAACGGCTTGTGCCCGGCGTGGATCCTCTGATGTTTAATGAGATCCGAGCTGCGCACAAACCCTTTTCTGCACTCGGGGCATTTGTAGGGCTTTTCTCCCACATGGGCTTTCTGATGTTTCACAAAGTTGGAGCTGTCAGTAAAGCTCTCCCCGCAGTGCCCACAGCTGTAGGGTCTATCCCCCAGGTGGATCCTCTGGTGCAGGATGAGGAGTGACCTACGGCCAAAGCCTTTACCACAGTCAGGGCATTTGTAGGGCTTTTCCTGGCTGTGGATTCTCTGGTGTAGGACCAGGGTGGAGCTCTGGCCGAAGCTCTCCCCACAGCTGGGGCAGGTGAAGGGCCTCTCACCTGTGTGAGTTCGCTGGTGGGCGAGAAGCTCTGAGCTCATGCTGAAGCTTTTCCCGCACTCAGTGCATCTGAAGGGCCTCTCACCTGTGTGTGTTCTCTGGTGTCTAACGAGGTGCGAGCTCTGGCGGAAGCTTTTCCCGCAGTCAGGGCATCCGTAGGGTCTCTGCCCCGTATGGGTCCTCTGGTGGGCAGTGAGGTCTGAGCTCTGGCTAAAGCTCTTCCCGCATTCCGAGCACAGATAAGGCCTCTCTCCCGTGTGGATCCGTCGATGCTTAGTGAGATGGGAGCTCACGCGGAAGCTTTTCCCACACTTAGGGCATTTATAAGGTTTCACTCCTGTGTGGACTCTCTGGTGTGTCAGGAGCCGCGAGCTCTGACTGAAGCTTTTCCCGCATGCATCACATCTGTAAGGTCTCTCCCCTGTGTGGATTCGCTGGTGTTTAGTGAGGTCTGAGCTCTGGCTGAACCTTTTATCACAGTGAGAGCACTTATAGGGTTTCTCTCCCGTGTGGATTCTCTGATGGGTCGTGAGGTTTGATTTCACGCTGAAACTTTTCCCGCAGTTGGGGCAGTGATAGGGTTTTTCTCCCGTGTGGATTCTCTGATGCGTAATCAGGTTCGAGCTCCCACAAAAGCATTTCCCACACTCAGCACACTGATGGGTTTTGTCTCCCCACTGGGCTGTCTGATGTTGTCCCAGGCCTGAGTGCAGACCAGACCCTTCCTCACACTCTGTATCCAAGTATATATTCTCTCTAGTTGGGTAGCTCTGGGGGACATTCTCACCCTTGAAGTCTTTGTCACATGAAAGGGACTGAACCTTTCTTTTTCCTGAGCAATTTCTCTGCTGCCTTTCTGAGCTGCTGTCAGTCCCACAACTGTCTCCCTGACCAGGCCCCTGCAGCCCCAGCTCCTTAGGGACATTCTGCTGGGGACTGTCCACATCCTCATTCACCATCCCCTCTGCAGCTGCAATAAATGGAGAGAATCTGGACATGAGTCCTTGCCTCTGACAGGGAGAACAAGAGTGTCAGGAACAGAAACTGCAAAGGGAGTGAAATAATCATGAGGGACGAAAAACAGGAGTCAAATCCCCCCTAAACCCTCCAATTCACCCAGAGGAGAGAGAAGAGGAGTCAATCCTGCCAATTCAGCCTATCTGAACCCCCAGAGAAAGGAAGGGGGAAAGAGAGGGAGCTTATTGACAAGGGTGAGTAGGAAGCCATGAACGGCGTCTGCCAGGAGGATACAATACCTGCTGGAGACCTGGGGTGATATCAGGCAGAACTGGGGGAACTCCAGGGCTTTGGCAGAAATCCTAACTTCTTAATTCACGCACCTGAGGGCTTCTGAGTTGCCTGAATGAGTTCCCCACTGGCGCACATGCCTCCTGGGATCTCCAGTCCCTCAAATCCTTGGAGATCTGGGACCCCCACAGCTCATCGCCTCGTTCCATCCAGGAGATCACATAGGGTGAATCAGAAATCCTGCAGAGGGAAGGAAAATATGTGAGATCAGGGTCTGTTATATATTCTTTGTGTCTTTCCAACAAAGAACGTTCCAAGGTTTTACACCCAGTTTCTTTGAGAATGGGGCATCTCACATTAGCTGCACAACTGAGTTCCAAAAGGAATATAGCAGCGTTTCACAAACTTAAAGTCCTCACCCAAAAGGGGATCTCAAAGCTATTGTAGGGGAGTTGTGCGATCACAAAAAATATTGTGATAACCTTTAGATCCTTTGCTAGGGTTACCATATTTCCAGTTCCCAAAGAGGATGGAGGAAAGGCGAATAGGAGCGGGAGGGGGGAATAAAGCAGCTGCCACTCTCTGGCTACCCAGCTCTGAAGGCAGCGCTGCTGCCAGCAGCAGTGCAGAAGTAAGGGTGGCACTACCATACTGTTGCTTTTCACTTTTTGAAAGGCTTCAGTGCTTCTGACGGCAGAGATAATGATTACGTGCTTCGCTTAGTGCTCCTATGAATATGTACAGTAATTTGCAATCACTTTTTTCTGAGGGTTGGGGAGTGTTATCACAGTCTGAAATACTTTCAAAGCGGGGCCTAGCAAAAAAAAAAACCAAAAAACCTGGAGTACAGGGTTCATGCAGTTGTAAGAGTCACAATCCGAATGACCTGCCAACCAAGAATAAAGGAGGAAATCCGTAATCCTTCTGAATATAGCTGAGAATCCTGCAATCTGATATTAATCGCTATTTTCTAGATATTTCCATCACTTATCTGACCACCATCACCCTAGTATTTCAGCACCTCATAATCTATTTATCCTCAAAGCATCCATGTGAGACAGAGAAGAGCTATTATTATTACTTAGATTGCAAACTCCTTGAGACAGAAATTGTCTTTTTGTTGTTTGTACAGTGCCTAGCACAGCAGGGTCCTGCTCCACAAGAGCAGCTCCTAGGCAAATAAAAAAAAAATTCTCATTTTACAGGTGGCAAATTGGGGCCTGGGAAGCACTTTGCCCAGCATCACAGATAGAATCTGGAGCAGAGTAGGAAATTAACATTGAATCTCAAGAGTGCCAGGTTAGTTCCCTAGATCACATTTCCTCTCCAGAGAAAATTCACCTGTCAGATTAGAAGCAACAGGCACTGGCACACAAAGTGCACTTTTCATGGCGTCACTAAGCTACTGCATCATTACCCTTCAGCAATAATAGAGGCCCTTTGGGGAAGTTTCCTAGTGAGAGACACGCTGCACCCCCTGTAGGGGATTCTGGCATCTCCAGACACTGCAGGACACGACTCAATCACTGCCCAGACCTATAGCAAGGGAAATGATGTCACCAAATATCCAGAAGATGAAAAGTCCCCTCAGCAGTAAGCAGCGATTTGGGAAGAACAGACTTTGCAAACAAATTTTGTGCATTCCATAAATAGAAACAGTCCTTCTCTTATGCCTGTGACAGAAAAAGATGTGCTGGGAACCCTCCATCCCAGAGTCTGTCCTTTGGACACACGTCTCTCATACCACAGAGCATGGCAACTGGTTCTCCCTCATACTTTGGAATCTACTCCTCATCTCACCTGGTCCAAACTAGCCCATATCTGTTCAGAGGATTCTGCAGGGTTGAGCTGTTGACCTGGTTTTGAGGAGGAAGGGGCTGGCGTTTATGGGGGATGGACACTTGTTGGGTGCTGCTGGCGCTGGTTTTAAGTGGCATTAATTTAATTTGTCTCAAAGGCAAATTTTTTGTGCCCATTAACCGAAACAATAATACACAAATTGCTGTCAGCAGAAAAGCTGAGTTATGAGACAGTGTCTGTGCCTTTACAATGACAAATGAATCCAGCTGCATCCTCAGGTCTTGGTACTTCTGTTTCTCTGGTCTGGTCTATCTTGGGAGCTGGGAGGCCGTGTCTGCGCTTGGGCAGGACTAGGAGTTTGTGAGAACTTCCCTGGAGTTACTTGGACAGTTATCCTATCTAGCTGTTTCTGATACACTCATTGCTGTATTTTTAGGCTCTGGATTTTTGCCCCTCTGGGACCAGAAACTATTCCCAGAAGCCCCTGCCTATCCATCTATGGGCACTTCAGGGCTCTGGTTTCTGAATGCAGAGATCAGGGAATTCCCACCCCATCCCAAACAGTTGTTCCTAAAAAGAAAAGGCCTTATTTTAAGCAATTCATAATCATAATAAGTCTTTATTACTATCCTGCCCCCGCCCCCATGAATGCGCCGCCCTCTCCCCCAACAGCTACCTGACAATCCCTGTCTTCAGGGGAGCCAGCTCAGGCATTTCCCTTTCCCGTCCCCTGGGATAATGGGACCATCAGGGTGAAACAAGGATGTTATTCTGCAGCCTGTCTGGGTGAGAAGGGTGACCGAGTTGGTTTCTGAAGGGGCTTTAGGCCTTCACACCCCAATTCCCCCTACGCTCTTTTCCTGCAGACAGATGCTCTAGACTTTGCCACACTAGGAAAATGCTTGTTCACTTTATTATAGAGCAGCAAAACAAAATGCACAAAAATATTGTTACGCACTTCCCAGTAACAGGGTCTCTGAACCAAATGCCAGAAAAGAGTGGAATCTAAGGAGCTGCTTTGGGTATAGCTACATGGCATTGTAAACCCAGATTCAGGCACAGGTTTGTGCCCAAACCCCTCCTACTGTTCACACACAAATCCTTCTGATTTGGGTCAGTAAGTCGTCAGGACCTGAGTCCTAAGACCCACCAGGGATGTTGGGTCTGAGCCCAAGTCCCACTGGGACTCAGGTCCAAGCACGGTCATTTTGCAGTCTGAACATAGATCAAGCCCAGGTCACCAGATTCATGTCTGGAAAGTCTGCCAACGCTTTCCTGAAATCTCATGGGCCTATATTTCTCAGCCCTTCTAACCCAACACTACCCACTTGATTCCCAGGAACCAGAAACAACCCCTCTTGGTTCACATCCAGCTGCTCAGCATTTAACCCTTCCCTTTTATTCTGACTGCTGAACTATAAGCACAGTTTACCATCTCCTGCATTAGCTATGGCCAGTAAGAAGATATCCTAGGCCATCTCTCCACCAAGTGCATTGCTAGCTGGTCACAGGAACAAAGACAGATTCTGGTGATGCTCTGGTTTGAGGCAAGTGTGGTGCTTGACTTCAGCAAGAGTACCAGATACGATCTTGTGTACCAGGACATATCAGAGAAACTGGCAATGTTGGAGATTGACCAGACCATTGCTCAATGCAGAGAATGAATCCGGTGGCTTGAGACCGACTAGTAGGAGTCAGGGATGACAACCACAATTCTGTTTACCTGCCTCTTAGACAAGGAATTCAACCTAGTGCTGGGAACTGCAGCAAGCCCTGAGTCCACAGCAGTGCACGACAATCTCCTGAGTCTCAGGCAGCACCCCAGGAGAGCCAGACGACTCTGGGTCAAGCTCAGGAAGTATCTCTGATGCTCACGCAGGTCCCTGGGGATGCTTTGCTGCTGGAAAAGCTGCAACACATCCTGGGTCCATACTCAGAAGAGCTGTTTCAGCATGCCTGAAGGAGAACGGGTGGAACAGGCAGAAGTAGCACCAGAACCCATTAAGTTTCTGCCTCCAAGTTTGTTGTTATTAAAACACACATGGGATGGATTCCCAGCTTACGACCGAATTAAATTATTACTACAAGCTGACAGAATGCACACCAGTACCTTGGCATCAGCCCCACCCCCACCTCCACTCCCACCCCCATGTGAAATTCAAAAGGGATACCGATAAGAGAAAAGAAAAGTTAAACATGCAGCTATGGTAAAAATTTGTACTAGACACGTGCACATTGTTTTGTTGGGGTGTTGAAATTAAGAATCTTACATTGCCCTCCCCGACAGTATGCCGCACCGTGTGACCTGGCCATACCAGAGCATCCTGAGCCACCTGAACGATTATGCAAAACTGGGGGCGGGGGGAGTATGTAGTCCATGGGTGCCGTATGAACGGCCTGATATAAACCAGGAGGTTGTACGTAAACCACAGGCCCCATACTATGAGTCCATAAATGTTCCGGGGAGGGAGTGCTTTGTAATCCTTTGTTACAGAAGTATGATCAGGGCCAGTGTTGTGAGGACAAGCAGTTCTTGGGTCATTGCATTATTTCAGGGAGCATTCAGGGAGGCTGCAATACATCTGCAGGCAAACATAACATCCTATTGTTTTCCCCATGAATTTTCAACCAATCCTGATGATTGCAGACTTTTCTCAGTACAGGAACTCCAGATGAGTGGTCACATTTTGCAGTAGGGCACACTTTCTAGGGCCTCCTCTGAAGGTAACTAGACCCTCCAACTGTATATGTGCTGCTCAGTCACTATAAGCCTGAAAAGCTCTTTAGCAAGCATTTAGATGACTTGCTTCAGGTATCTTGGAATAGAAGATCCCTTTGCCATTCAGGAATCTCCAGAACTGTTATGCCCTCCAGAAAGTGGACTACCTAAAAGGATTGTAAACCCAAAGGTAGTAAACTGAAGGTGTAATTAAATCATTTGTCTGGCCCTCTGAGATCAGGGCACATTTTCATAAGCCATGGCAAAAGAGGCTACGCGGGGTCCCCTAGAACAGTTGTTCTCGGCCAGGGTTCCGGGGCCTCTGTGGGGCCGCAAGCAGGTTTCACGGGGTCTGCCAAAATAAATCAAAGAGCAGGGCCAGCATTAAATTCGCTGGGGCCCAAGGCTGAAAGCTGATGCCCAAGGCCGTTGTCAGTGGCTGAAGCCTAAGTCTGAGCCCTGCCGCCCAGGGCTGAAACCAAAGCCCAACAATTTAGCTTTGTGAGGCCCCCTGTGGCATGGAGCCCCAAGCATTTACCCTGCTTGCTACCCCCTAATGCCGGCCCTGAATTTTAATCTCCTGGATGAGCAGAAAAACAGTTGTTCTGGCACAGGTGAGCTGCGGAGTTGGGAGGGGGCTCAGAAAGAAAAAAACTGAGAACCCCTGCCCTAGAACAACAGTGGGAACAGGTATTCCATTAACAACAATGTTATTTGGTGGGAATACTGTCCCTGCCTGCCTGTAGGTAAAGTCCTGATCTGTAGAAAACCCAGCATCATGCCCTTTTCCAGGGCAGCCAACATTAGCGACCATCAATACGCATATGTAGTCGACGAGGCCTGCACAATGATGGAGTAGTAACATTAGTGGTTTATGTATTCAGGTGGTTCTTGAAGAGGGCAAACTATGGGGCGGGGGGGCATTGATGGCCTCAGCACAATTTGGAAAGCCTGTTCTCTCAAAACCAGCAATTATTTCAGGGATAATGTTTATGGATAAATCACAGTCCTGATGGCCTCACACACCTCAACCTTTGACTTACCCACACCAAACTGGTTAGCCATGGACCTCTAACAGTCAGGAGTAGTCCACTTCCATCCCGATGGCTATAGCCACCTGCTTCTGGACCAGCACGACCTCCCTCGTGTGTGTCCTGACCCAAGAGGGTTGTGGCAAGCTGATTACACAGCTCCAGGAATCTCTGCTTCTCCATGAGAAAGTTCTGGAGCCCCTCCTGGTCTTCCCAGGTCCGCAAGACAACGTGGTCCCACCAGTCTGTACTTATGGCCCTGCTTCAGAAGCACAGGTCTACATATGGAGAATCTGTGGCAACAGCAAGTCATGAGCCACTCCTGCCAGTTGGAGTCTGGAATGTCTGCACCTCCTTCTGAGAGGTGTCTTCAGAAAGTCAGAAAACACCACTGCAACGTCCACAGTATCTCAGGGATGCTCCACCTCTTTCCTGAAACAGGAGTAAAAGTGGAAGCTGGACCAGTTCAATAGATTCCTACATCCCAAGGCCAGAAAGGGCCATTGTGAACATCTAGCCTGATCTCCTGTATAATACAGACCACAGAACTTCCAACAGTGCTTCACCTATGCTGCTAGTGTAACACCGACAAACCACAGTCCTCGGCGAGGACTGTGCATGAGCAAAAAGCCACATGGCCCTTAGCTAAGTCTATAGCAGACTCATTAATCTCTAAGTGGTCTCAGTGCCACTAGTGGGGACAGAACACCACACCCAGGTGGTGTGTGGGTTACACTAGCACTGGTTGCAGGCAGTGCGAATACGGCTTAGCAAGCGGCTGGATGTGTTGGCGGGCTGACGCAACTTCGGGTCAAGTGCCACAGAACAGACAGTTAAGTTTTCCCACAATGCGCCGAGGCCTAGAGCAGCATCAGCTAGGGAGGCTGTTGGAATACCATCATAGGCTGGGTTATGCCCCCAGAATCAGAAGTTTTGACTTGGGTCAGCAAGGTTGTGAGGCTCAGGTCCAGAAATCATAAACCCAGTACACCATACAGTGTGGATGCAAAAGCATGGGCCTAGGAACACCAAGTCTGCACACTTGGGTCCCACAGACCCGGATTTACAATGCAGGGGAGATATACCTATGGAGGGGCCCCTGACACTGTCCCCAAGGCAGCGCATCCCCCCAGCAGCACGGGGACCAGACAGAAGCAGGAACTGGCTTTTCCTCTCCCAGCTCTGCCCCAGGAAAGTCAGTTTGCCCCCAGGGTGCTGCAGGGAATGGAGCTGGGCAGGGCTGGGAGCCAGGACCTTCCTCCCCACTGATTGCTCCTGTTGCCCCTGCCAGTCTCTTCCCGTCTCCCTCCTGCCCCCTCTTCCTTCCCCTCCCCTCGGCTGGGAGACTCGGTCCCTGCAGGCGCTTAGGCGGGCAGAGCCGGGGGGGGGGGGGGGTCAGGGAGGGCAGCAGCTCTGGGACTCGCAGACCGCACCCCCTGAGAGCAGAGCTGGGGCAAGCAGGGACTGGTGATGCAGAGTCACTTTCCTGCCCAGCCCCAGCCCTTCCCCCGGGTCTCTCCCCTCACCTGCAGGCTCCGGCTCAGGGGCTGGTGTCGGCAGAGTCCGGGGCTGCCCCAGGGGCTGGGTCCAGCTGCCGCAGAAAGCCCCCCGGGCTGGGCATAGAAGAGGGGGCACTGCAGATCTCTCCCCTCACAGACTCCGCTGGGGAGCAGAAGCAGCGTCCCAGCCCAGTATCCCAATTACGAAGGGATTCAACAGCCTCCTGTGACCCAGGAAATTCAGCCTGTGAGCATCAGACTCTGGACAGAAAAAGCAATGGCGGCAGCAGCTTCCCTCCCTTAACAAGAACCAGAGCCCCCTGGTGGCCACAGCTAATCAAAACGTCCTTCTCTTCCCTCCTAAATGGAGACAGAAAGGCATGGCAGGAAGGACTCTGGTCAACAAATGTATATTCTGGAACAATGCTGGTCTCTTGTCTCTCCATAGCTATAGTTAAAACTACAGCCTTCCATTGTAAGCCAAATATAGAACCCTGCACTCTGCAAAAGTAAAGCAACCCACCTGAAATCTCACAAGCCAGATATCTTTCTGGCAGGTTTGTGGGAAATCAGAGTAGGCATGTGTCATAGCTTCCTACTCAGATTTGAACCTTAGCGTTCATAACCTGAGAAGCTAGCATGAACCCCTCTAAGCTTAATTACCAGCTTAGATTTGATATCGCGCGCCAAGCCATTTGCCAGTGTTTGGCTCACTCTGGTCTCCCAAACCTTCCCTGGGACCCCAAGACTCAGAGGCTCTGCGTCTACCAACAAAGGGAAATAAACATTCCCCCACCTCTCCCCACCCAGAATTCCTCTCTAGGCTAACTGAGAGTTACGGATGCAACCTCTTTAATCAACAATACCAAGAAGCATGTCTTCCTTTCTTCCACAAAGAGACAAACCCAAAAACAGGAAACAGAAAAGATTCTCTCTCTCTTCCCCCGTAGCTTCTCTCGCCCGGGACACTAGGAGAGTTAAACACAGAGAGCAGTTCCCCTCCCCCTGTTTTCCTTCTCCCACCAATTTCGGTGGGTCAACTAGAAAAAAAAAACACAGGTCTTAAAAGCACAATTTTAATATAAAAAAAGAAAGAAAGAATAGAATAACAGTTCTCTGTAATCTAGATGATAAGATACAGGTGTTTCAACTTATAGAAAATGAATAAACAATAGAAAAGGGATACAACAGCCTTACCCAAAAACAATACAGTTTAAAGATATATGGCCAAATACACATAAAGTCTCCACCAGCCAGATACACCAGATGCAAATACACGAAACAGTTTAAAAGACTATATTTGCTACCTTTGTACTACAACTGGGAAACAGAAGATTTAGAAGGACTGGAAATAGACCTCTCATAGCTGAGAGCCAGAACAGACTGAATAACGACCCAAGACCAATAGAAAAAACCACAAATTCCCTCCCTTAAGCTTTGAAAAATCCGGTTTCCTGATTGGTCCTCTTGTCAGGTGTTTGGTTCCCTTTGTTAACCCTTTACAGGTAAAAGAAACATTAACCCTTAGCTATCTGTTTATGACAGCATGTGGGAGACCTGAGGGCTCAAACAGGTCAAGTATCAATTAATAAATAAAGGAGGGATCTCTTATCCAAATTCTGTTTGAGACCATTGCTCTAGTGACAAGTAATCCACTCCCTGGACTTGTGTTTCTATCCTACCTTGTGGCTGCCCCCCAGAGCTGCTGAATTCCTTTAAAAAGACAAAGGAATACATTATAAAATAGTTTAACCAGTTAAAGTTAATAGGCAGCAGGTTTAAGCAAACAAAAAGAAGTATTTTTTCACACAACACACAGTCAACTTGTGGAACTGGTTGCCAGAGGGTGTTGTGAAGGCCAAGTCTATAACAGGATTCAAAAAAGAACTAGATAAATTCATGGAGGGTAGGTGGATCAATGGCTATTAACCAGGACGGGCAGGGATGGTGTCCCTAGCCTCTGTTTGCCAGAAGCTGGGAATGGACGACAGCAGATGGATCACTTGATGACTACCTATTGTGTTCATTCTCTCTGGGGCACCTGGTATCAGCCACTGTTGGAACACAGGATACTGGGCTAGATGGACCTTTGGTCTGACCAGTATGGATGTTCTTAAAGTTGCCAAGTCACAACATTTTCATGGTCTATCCCATCATTTACAAACTCCCAGCAAGGCTGTGAAAATCGAGAATGTCTTGCATCTTACACTGCTTACGTAGGGAAAGTCAGTGAACAACTAATATCTGATTTTATTGACATAAGGAGGGAAAGCATTGATTTCCATATGGGAGGGGAAAGTTGATCACAGAGGATGGAGTTTCACCCCATCTGGTCCCCTTACCACCCCCATACATATATACACAGCTCCAGAGAATATTTTCCCTCCAAAACCAGAAGTTTCCAAAATTAAGAGGGGGTCAAATCTCAGGGGATATTTTTATTGATATGATGGTTCTTTTCCTCTGGACACTCTGGCCCTGCCATTGATACAGGCATCTGGGAGCCCCGGTCAATGCCATATTAGCATAAGCGGAGGATGGAGTCAAAAGGTCCTGGGATAGTTGGGAGGGGAGAAGGGCACGTGATTGTCCCTTCACGGCTGGGAAGAGCTGGGTTGAGCTGTGGGGGTGAGCTAAATATCAGTCAGTGTTTAGTCAACTGCCCCATTAGCTTCTGGGAGACACCGTTCCCTCAGCTGGGGGATGCTCCTGGCTTTGATGTTTATTAAATGAGGAAAGTCACATTAATCAGCAAACATATACATTTTCACTGACATAATAGGGGAAACAACTTGGTTCCCAAAACGTGCAGTGGAAAGTTTATCACTTGAGAGTTTAAACCCACTCTGCACCAGCCCTGGATGGAAATTTCCCTCCAAAACAAGGGGAAGCTAGTGCAGTTCGAAAGGAGAGGAAAACACCACATCAGGGAAGGAGATTCAGGGCCAATCCCTCCCCTCAGCCAACATGGTGATTTTAATGAACACAAAGAGCAAAATTTACACCATATTTCCAATCTGAATCTCTATAGCTTCAACTTCCAGCCTCTGGATCTTGTTATACCTTTGCCTGCTACACTGACCAGCCCATTATTAAATATTTATTCCCCATGAAGGCACATATAGAGAGTTATCAAATCACCCCTAGCCTTTCTTTGTTCAGCTAAATGGATTGAGCCCCTGGAGTCTATCACTATAAGGCATGTTTTCTAATCCTTTAATCATTCTCATGGCTCCTCTCTGAACCCTGTTCTTTTTATCAACTTCCTTCTTGAATTATGGACATCAGAACGGGACACAGCACTCCAGCAGCAGTTGTACCAGTGCCAAATAGTATAAAATAATCTCTTACTTCCTACTTAGGATTCCCCTGTTTATGCATCCAAGGATTGCATTAGCTCTTTTAGCCACAGCATCACATTGAGAGTGCATGTTCATCTGATTATCCACCAGAATCCCAAAATCTCTGGCAAAGTCACTGCTTCCTAGGATAGAGAGCCCTGTCCAGGATCCGGTAAGTAGGGCCTACTTTCTTTGTTCCTAGATGTACACATATACATTTAGCTGTATCAGAACAGATATTGTTTGCCTGTGCCCAGTTTACCAAGCGATCCAGATCACAAAGAATCAGTGACTTATCCAATTTGTGTGTCATCAGCAAACTTTATCAGTAAGGATTTCATGTTTTCTTCCAGGTCACTGATAAAAATGTTAAATAGTGTAGGCCAAGAACCAGTGCCAGTGGGACCCCACTAGCAACAAAACCACTGGTTGATGGTTCCCCATTTACAATTACATTTTGAGACCTATTGATTGGCCACTTAATCGATTTAATGTGTGCCATATTAGTTTTATATCTTTCTAGTTTTTTAATCAAAACACCATGAGATACTAAGTCAAATGCTGTACAGAAGTCTAAGTATATTACTTCAGCACTCTTACCTGTATCAACCAAACATAATCTCGTAAAAAAAAATCTCAAATTAGTTTGACAGGATCTATTATCCATAAACCCATGTTGACTGGCATCAGTTACATTACTCTGTTTTAATTATTTATTAATTGAGTCCCATATCAGCTGCTCCATTATCTGATTTGGAATCGATGTCAGACTGACAGGCCTGTAATTAGCCAGATGTTCCTGTTTACCCTTTTTAAATATTAGCATAATATTGGCTTTCTTTTAGAGCTTCCCCGGTGTTGAAGCTATTGTACTGTGGATAAATAATGAAAGAGTCATTCTGGTGGGGAACTGGCTGCCAGTACCTGTCCCTCCCCCACTGCTGCCCCTCTCAACTGCCAAGGAAACTTCCGGATCCCTCCCCCCTTCACCATAGGCGGCAGGTTTGTATAATTTTTGGTGGTGCTCAGAATGGGTCTAATCCTCACTCCCCTCCCTGCTCTCCTGCCTTGTAAGCCAATATTTATTTTATTAAATAGTATAAAAATGGACTGGAAACCATAAGCGTTTAAGTTTCTCTTTATTGCGCAATATCACTATCATAAGAAAAAATTATTTAACTAAGAATATCAACGTTATTAATACTCTTTTGAATATGGAAATGACCATACACTCTTTGATTAATAATCCTCAAAAGCAAATACTTTCTAAAATTAAAACAAAAATATCCCCTTCTTTTGCGATGTTCTTCAGGAAGCAGCAAACACTTTTTGTCGTCATTTGGTTCTTGAAATGAAATTATCCAGGAGACTTGCAATGTCCAATTCAGAGGTAAAGTTCTTATGAACATGCAGAAATGCCAAGTGATTTAGATGTTCTTGGCCTATTGTAATTGGCAAATAATTTTTCAGTCGGCGCAAGCAACTGAATGATTGCTCAGTGGTGCAGGTGTTAGTCGGAATTGTGTAGAATAATTTGAGGAGAAGTGTAACTTCTGACAACGTCACTCAAGCCTTTGTTTTGTTTTAGAAATTGCTTCACTTCACTCACTGAATTAAGCTGGCAATTTCTCGATCTGCAAATATCACTCAACATTTCTAAATGAAGAAATAGTTTCTCCATGTTACTGTCACCATGGAAAGCTTCACTTATTGGGACAATGTCTTGTTTCGAGCCATTTGCTGCCTCAGTTACAAGCTTCTCCAATTTTACTGTGAATGTAAAGCTGTCTGTTGAAAATCTCCGTTCAATGGCAACTTTGCAAGCATCAATGATCTCAACATATATTTAATGAAAATACTCTATGGGGGTCACTGAAGGTGTGAAGAAGGCTTCCATGATTGAGCCATCTTGGTGGCTTGTGTTTTCTCGGGAGTGTAGGATCATCTAAATAAAGATTTCTTGCCTTCTCTACTGTTGTTTCCCAGAAGTGATTGTATGATGAGTCGGTACGCATCTCTCTCAACACCTCTTACAACTTTCTTCATAACACTTGTCAATGACACATTTGGGCTTCAAATTTTTGCTTTAGCTTCTTCTACAGCACCCATGGCTTTCACAAGAACTGTTAGTGTAAAGTATGTTGAAAAAGATTGAAGTTACTTCGAGAATCCACTACATTTTAAGCAAAATTCATTGGAAGAGTAACTGTTCATCTAGGCAGTTCATCATGGCCTTGTAGTTGTGGAGCAGTGTTTTAATGCTACTGAACCTTAGTGTCCATCTTGTTGGGCACAATGTTTGTAAAGAAGGTTCCTCTTCACTCTGAAACTCTCTGAATACTGCCATACATTTGGGTGACTCTGTGAAGGCATTGATGAGATCTTTCTCCATCGAAAACATATAATGATACTCTTGAATATTATGCAGGGCATCCTGCATGGCAAGGTTAAGGGAATGTGCAGCACATTGCACATATTCTGCTTTTGGCTCTCGATCCGTCACCCTGGCTTGGACCCCAGTAAATCTGCCAGACACATTACTGGCTCCATTGTAACACTGCCTCTGGCAATAAGAAACGGGCAAATCACACCTGAGAAGTGTATCTTCCACAATTTTGAAAAGAGAAGCACCATCCATCGCATTAGTTTGGTAAAACCCAATAAACTCCTCATAAATCTCCCAGTCTTCACTAGAAAAGAACCTTAAAGGAAAACTTACTTGTTCTTTTCTTGACAAATCGGTATTCTCATCCATTACAATAGAAAAAAAACTTAGAAACCTTTTATTTTTTGCACAATTTTTCTTAGGACCATCATTGCCATCATTTCAATTATTTTGTTAATAACCTCATGTGACAGCCACTTGTATTTTGTGCGATTAGGGCTGGTGCAAGGAAGTTTCACACCCTAGGCGAAACTTCCACCTTGCGCCACCCCCCCCACCCAGCTAACCCCGTCCACCACCCAACCCCAGTGGCAGCTAACCACGCCCACTCCACGCCTCCCACCCTCGAGGAGCCTTCCCCCCCAGCAGCAGCTAACCCCTACCTGCCATGGCAGCTAACCCCCCCACCCCACTCGGGGAGCCCCCCCTCACAGCATCTACCCCCCTTGCAAGCTACTGCCCTCCTCCATGGCAGCTAACACTGCCCATCGTGGCAGCTAACCCTGCCCGGGGAGCCCTCCCCCCCCGCGGAAGTTAACCCCGCCCCCCTCTGCGGCAGCTAACCCCGCCCAGGGAGCCAACCCTAGCTCTCCTCCGCTTAGCATTCTGGCGCTGATCTAATTCTCCTCCCCTCCCAGGCTTGCGGCGCCAATTAGAGGAGATTTAGAGTGGGGGCTGTGTGCTCAGCAGAGGAGGAAGAGTGGAGGTGATCTGGGACGAGGAGCGGTTCCCCTTCCTCCCCCCCGTTACTGCAGGTGGCCCTCCCTGCGCCACCCCGCCCCAGCTCACCTCCACTCCACCTCCTCGCCTGAGCGGGCTTTTAGGTGCCCTTAACCACTAGGTGCCCTAGGCGGCCACCTAGTTTGCCTAAGTGGTTTCACCGGCCCTATGTGCGATTAAGCCACTGTCTCAGCTCCTCAGAATCTGTACTGCGTAGCAACAAGAGCTGCATCAAATTTGAATCACTCTCATTGTGTCCACGTAATGCTGTTCCTTGTTGAGCTAAGTACTGAACACAGGTAAAAATGTTGTGCAGTGCAAACCTAGCTGACTGTGATTCTTTTCTGCAACTGGCTGACATTAGTGCAGAAACATTTACCTGTGACTGCAGAGCAGCACCCTTCATTACAGCTTCCTTGTGACAGGAGGATTTTTCGTGTGATGTAAAACCAAGCAATGCATGTCTCCAGTCTTGAAATCCAGATGAAATAAATGTTGGGTCGGCCTTCATAGAAAATATTAAGATCTTCTTTTCAGAACTATTTTTGCAGACTGAGCAAAAAGCTCTGTTTAATTTGCTATTTACTCCAACCACTTAAATCTTGATAGCCAAGATTGCTGAAAACTTCTTTTCTTATCTTGTAGATATGCCACATCTTTCTTTTGTATAACTCCAGTTTGAAAGCTGGGTGTCGAACTCAGGCCATCACTTGATGAATTACCCTTTTCTTCTTTTTCTCTGGGTAACTTTATTAAGAATTTATCCATTGTTGATTATTAGTGGGAGGGGCTGCCAAGTACATATGTGCCTCCCCGTCCCCTTCTGAGGTGCTGCAGCAGCCAGCGGCCTCAGCCTGCCGGTGCTGCTTGCTCTTGTGTTATAGCCCTTAGGCAGCAGCAGCAACCAGCTGCCACGCAAGGGGGCAAGGGAGAGTTGCATGCTGCTTTCCTTCAGGCAGGGGGCCTCTGGGGCAGAGGGTGAGTGGACCCGCAGGAGGTGGTGGCAGGTGAGGGCCAGGGCCCACTCCAGGCAGGGCCGGGGGAGAGACCCAGCTCCAAATATTGGTGGAGCAGGGACCCCCAGCCCTGAATATTCCTGAAGCCCAGGCACCAGGAGAGAATATAACTCGCCGCCAATGCCCTTCCCCTGTCCCTGTTCAGGCAACTGGGGTGGGGTGTGTGAAAGAAATCAATTTCTAGTTATTTATTGAATATTGGTATAAAACTACCTGGGATTTTATCCTATTTCCCTCTAATTATCAAATATTGATAGGAACCTTAATTTCCTCTTCAGATTTTACCATTTCTGTCTAGTTTATGACTATTCACAGAAAATCCCCTCGGCTATTATCCTTTCCTCCCCCTAATTATCACACACTGATCAAATCCCTTGGATTTCCCCCTCTCACTGTTGTTATTGAATATTGATCTAAAATCCCCTCAGATTCCACCCCTTCATGCTATTTATCAAATATTAATATCAGATCTCCTCAGGCTTTGTCTTATTCTGTTTCATTGTCAAATGCTGTTATTGACCTCAAAACACCCTCAGATTTGGGGGTTCCCACCCTCTTTAACTGAAGCAATTTGTCTGTTTCGGATTGTTAGGCAAAAAGATTCTTTTCCCCAAGAATCAGGCAAGCACAAACAATCCTGAAGGGGGTTTATTCACGGTACTGGGAAGACTGATAAACAGCTTCCAAAATATGGTGCTACAGTGGCCAGTTATGTACATTCTCTTATCAATTCATTTGCATTTATCTGTACCTACAGAGACAGACATTGTTACAAGTCAAGAGAGATAAAGATAAAAAATAGGAACAGTGCATATGTATAGAGATCATCACGATTGCATCAAGTATCTATGGCTACCTTGCAGACAAAAGAGGTAGTGTGTGTGGGAGGAGGGATGAATGCTTACAGATATCTGGTGGGTTGTGAAGGGAGGGTTTGTTCTGTTCTAAGAGCTGAGTTATTGGGTTGGCATTTGACCATATAAGTTTATCAGTTGTTTACAGTTGTCAGTGCCCTTGGGCTACTGAAGCATTCCTACTTGATCTGCTCTGAGCCATTACCTCAGCTCTCCCCAGCCACCATAAATTATGTGCCTGCCCCACTCAACTGCTGCCTCCCGATTGCCACAGGAGCTTCTAACTAAATTTCCCCTCAGATTTTGTCCCCTTCCTCTCCTATTATCAAATATTGAGATAAAATCTCACATTTTGGATTTTAAACCCCCTCCCCACCATTCTGAACTGCAGCAGCTTCCCCACATTTTGGAAGGAAACTGTTGCCTAGAATCATAGGTGTGTGTTTGTGGAGAGTTAAACTCCCAAATGAGATCAGCTTACTCCTTCCCATCTGAGAGTCAATTTTTTAACATTGGAGCAATTTACCAAGAGGTCATGGTGAATTCTCCATCGCTGACAACTTTTAAATCAAGAGTGGGTGTTTTTCTAAATGATCTGTTCTAGGAGTTATTTTGGGGAAGTTGTATGACCTGTGTTATACAGGAGTGTAGTGCCCCACTCCATGAGGAAAAGGGCTGGAACAGGAGTCCAGAGAAGCTGTGCAGACCCACACCCAGTCAGCAAAGGCCTGTGGAGAGCCAATCAGGACAAAGAAAGAGTCAGCCAATCAGGTCCAGGCTGGGCCCTATATAAAGGCTGCCTAGCAACAAAGAGGGCAGTCTCTCCCTGACTGGTAAGGGAGGAGGGCTGGCTCCTGAAGTAAGAAGGGGATGCCTTAGACAGAACGGTGCTGGGCAGGCTCAGGGGAGTAGAGAGAGGGCTCCTGCTAGGCTGCAGCCACTGACTAGAAGAGCTGAGGAGGTGCAAGGGGCTGAAGGGGAAGTGGTCTAGGGAAGATATTCAGACAAGGGGAGAGAAGGAGGGCAGAGAGAGGCTGCTGTTAGGGGGTCTCTGGGCCAGGACCCAGAGTAGTGTGTGGGCCTGGGTCCCCGCCTTGCACTGCGCCTGGCCATGGAGGAGCATGGTTGATACAGACTGCAACTTGCCCTGAAGTGAGGGGCTAGACTTTGGGTTGTGGCTGGCACTGAGGCACTTGCAAGCCAAAGAACTGCTGTTACCCCTGAAAGGGGAGAGAATCAAGTGGAGCACAGCCAGAGAACTGTGTCCAGAAGAGGATGCTGCAAGTCAGGGAGCAATGCGGGTCCCGGACAGAACAGCAGAGCTCACAATGGGTGAAACACCACCCATTGAGGGCGCTCCACAGTTAGGACAGAGCTAATTCCTGGATCAACCAGTAGGATGTGCCACAGTAGTGGGTCTGTGCCCCATCACAAGGAGATCTGACTAAATTATCACAGTGATACCTTCTGCCCTTGGAATCTATGGGTAAATTAATTAGAAGGAATGTAGGCAGCCCCTGTGAGAATATCCCATAGCTCAGTGATTAGTGCACTCTCCGAGTAGGAGGGAGACGCCTGTTCAAGTTCTTGCTGGCATAAAGTGGGGAATTGAACTTGGGCCTCCCATATTTCTAACCACTCAGCTAAAAGTTATAAGGTGCACAGTAGCAGAAGCACCATTCCCATCTCTTCATTCTTCCCCTGTATTGTATGGGGCAACGCAGGTACCTGCCTCATTCCCACAAGAAATAGATTAGACAACTAAACTGCCTGACTAGAAGAGGGGTTCCCTTTCATGAAATGAAGAGAGATAAGTGCATCCCTTGTTCCTGGACTTAGGCGCCTATCTCCAAGAAAGGGATAGGATTTAGCACACACCACTTTTGTAGGCATCTCTGATTGGCTAGTTTAGGTGGCTCCTCACCTACCATGCTGGCTTTTGTTAGGGTATGTCTACACTATGGCATTATTCTGATTTTACAGAAACCGATTTTTGGAAACAGATTGTATAAAGTCGAGTGCACACGGCCACACTAAGCACATTAATTTGGCGGTGTACGTCCATGTACCGAGGCTAGAGTCGACTTCTGGAGCATTGCACTCTGGGTAGCTATCCCATAGCTATCCCATAGTTCCCGCAGTCTTCCCCCACCCACTGGAATTCTGGGTTGAGATCCTAATGCCTGATGGGGCCAAAAATTTGTCGCAGGTGGTAATGGGTAAATGTTGTCAGTCAATCCTCCCTCATTGAAAACAACGGCAGACAATCATTTCGCGCTCTTTTTCCCTGGATTGCCTGGGCAGGCGCCATAGCATGGCAACCATGGAGCCTGTTCAATCTTTTTTCACTGTCACCGTATGTCTACTGGATGTTGCTAACAGACGCGGTACTGCAGCACTACACAGCAAAATCCCCTTGCCTTTGCAAGTTAGCAAAGACAGTTACCAGCCCTACTGTACCATCTGCTGCTTTGCAAGTTGATAATGATGGTTGCCAGTCATACTGTACCTTCTGTGTCAAAGTTAGACTCAGGACTCACAGTTTGTCAGACCACTCTGTTTTGTTAGCACAGCACTCTGCTAATATACCCAGATAATGTGAGCACCATACAAGACACAAACTATCTTATTTATACAGATAAAAAATATCAGGCAAGCCTACTAAAGAACCAGAGAGGCAAATGCCGCTCCAGGTCAGAGCCCCAGACATCCCGCAGAAATGATGAGCTGCATGCCATTCTAGGGGTGCCCCTGCAACAACCCCACCCGTTGCTTCCCTCCTCCCCACCCCTCGGCAGCGCTGGAAACGCGGCTCCCAGCGCTGCACGCTACACCCATAAGGGATGTGGTTTACAAGCAGCGCTGGGAGAGCTCTCTCCCAGCGCTGCAGCTCTGACTACACTCACACTTCAAAGCGCTGCCGCGGCAGCGCTCCCACAGCGCTGCCGGGGCAGTGCTTTGAAATGTCTAATGTAGCCATACCCTAAAGAACCAGAGAGGCAAACAGCCATGCCGGGTCAGATCCCCAGACATCCCACAGAAATGATGAGCTGCATGCCATTCTAAGGGGTGCCCCTGCAATAATGTCACACATTGCTTCCCTCCTCCCCCACCTCTCCTGGGCTACCATGGCAGTTATCCCCCCATTTATGTGATGAAGTAATAAAGAATGCATGAATGAGAAACAACACTGACTTTATTGTCTCTGCAAGCAGAGATCAAAGTGGGGAGGGGAGAGCAGCCTCCAGCTGCCATGATATTCCAGGCAGGAGTGAATCTCCATTAGACAAAACTTAAAGAAGAGAATGACCGGGAGTCATTCCCATTTTTGCCCAGGTGCCCCCAGCCGACCTCACCGAGGCCAGCCAGGAGCACTCACAGGATGACAATGACAGATACCAGTCCTACTGTACCATCTGTCATCGGGAAGGGAAGGGAAGGGGATGGTACTGTGTAGCGCTGCAGCACCATGTCTGCCAGCAGCATCCAGTTGACATACGGTGACATTGAAAAAAGGCAAGAAACAATTTTTTTCCCTTTGGTTTCATGTGGGGGGTGGCACTGATGACATATACCCTGAACCACCCACGACAATGTTTTTGACCCTTCAGGCTTTGGGAGCTCAGCCAAGAATTCAAATGGTTTTCGTAGAGTGCGGGAACTGTGGGATAGCTACAGTCATCAGTCGCCCCTCCCTCCGTGAGCGTCCATTTCATTCTTTGGCTTACTGGTACGCTTGTCTCAGCTTCTTAAGTTTCACGCACCACTATAGTCTCTGTTATGACCTCTGTCCATCATAGCCTTGGAGATTTTTTCAAATGTTTTGGCATTTTGTATATTGGAACGAAGTTCTGATAGAACAGATTCATCTCCCCATACAAAGATCAGATTCAGTATCTCCCGTACGGTCCATATTGGAGCTCTTTTGTGTTTCTGGGACTGCATGGTCACCTGTGCTGATCAGCTCTCCATGCTGGGCAAACAGGAAATGAAATTCAAAAGTTTGCAAGGCTTTTCCTGTCTACCTGGCCAATGCATCCGAGTTCAGATTGCTGTCCAGAGCAGACACAATGGTGCACTGTGGGAAAGCGCCCGGAAGCCAATACTGTCAAATTGCGGCCACACCTACCTTAATTCAAAATGGCAATACTGATTTCAGCGCTACTCCCCTTATTGGGGAAGAGTACAGATATCGATATTAAGAGCCCTTTATATCGAAATAAAGGGCTTCATTGTATGGATGGGTACAGGGTTAATTTGGTTTAACGCTGCTAAATTAGAGATAAACTCGTAGTGTAAACCAGGCCTTACACTCCTATGTCTCTCTGTTCATTGTATAGGAGCTTGGACGCCTAATTTAGGATTTGTGGATTGCAGTCTTGTTGCTGAGATTTTCTAGGTGCCTAAAAGTTAAGTGCTTACTGTTACGACTCACTGTTGCAATGCTAACACCCCTGCATGGATTCCACCCAAAGTCTCTTATCTTAAAAAGAAAGGAAATAAAATACTTTACAGACCTATTTCTAGTAATAAATAACAACAAAAATGCTCACAAAACCTATGTATATTTTATAGGTCATCTTTAAAAATTCTGTATACACTGAATCACTGGCTTGTCTAAAGCAAAACTTTGTAGCTGTCAGGCTTAGGCTGAAGGCAGAAGGATTTGGGCAAAGGTAAGTGTTTGAGAAAGCTTTGATCACAATTCTCTGCCACTTTTTAATTTAATTAATAAATAAAATATTGATGGGAAGGAGAAAGTGCTAACATGAGGCCCTGAAATGTATTCCTTGTAGGATGAAACCTGACAGGGCTTTTCTCACCAGTTGAACCTATTTTTTTAAACTACCATGAATCCATGGAAGTGTTGCGAGATTATTATTTTAAAGAAATAAACAATTTTTGCTGCACAAAAGTTTGAAACAAGGATTTCCTTCTGCTGTGCCCAGAGCCCTTGAGAAAGAATTCAGTTTACTAAGATTAGCAAAAAATTTGAGGGTGCCAATTGCCATTGGACCCTCACAGGACTGGATTAACCTATCTGTGGGCCCGGGGCCAAACATATTTGTGTGACCTCTGTTTTCATGAGACTTTGTATCAAAGCCTCATATAGAGCCTTGGTATATGGAGACTTTGTATCAGAGCCTCATGCAGAAACTTTGCATTGCCCTTGGTATAATGTTATAGCCCCTAAGGGTATGGCTACACTTGAAATTAGTGTGAGTGTGGTCGGAGCGCCAGCGCTGGGAGCTCTCCCAGTGCTGCATGTAAACCACATCCTCTACGGATGATTACACTGAGGATTTACAGCGCTGCATCTTGCAGCGCTCAGGGGGGTGTTTTTTCACACCCCTGAGCGTGAAAGTTGCAGCACTGTAAAGTGCCTGTATAGCCATACCCCAAGGATAGAATAAGATAGAAGAAAAATGTCTTTTTGCTAGTAGTAGAACAAGATCACCCCCCCGCGCAACACTCCCTTAATCAATTGCCCTGTTGAATGAATGAGGTGTGAATGAGCAAGGCATGGAAGGCAGCATCTCCAGACAACCTCAACCCTTGGAGAGGGGCTGGGAGCCATACCCAAGGACAATAAAACCTGTCAAGTGGGCTCATTAAAGACCAGCAGACATATTGATGGCCTCTGGGTTAGAAGCAAGCACCTTCTTTTGGAAACACCCTCTTTGCAGCATTAAAACAACACTCAGAAGAAAGCAGGACAAAGGACCAATGAACACAGATACAGATTTTGAAGCTGGTACAGATTTGTATAAGAGAGAAGCTGCTATAAATGTGAGGTGTCTTGCAGAGGACCCTGGGTCTCATCTTGTCAACATGCAGGGCCAGCTCTAGCCATTTTGCCGCCCCAAGCACAGTGACACGCCGCGGGGGGTGCTTTGCCGCTCGCCGGTCCCACAGCTCCAGTGGACCTCCCACAGGCGTCCCTGCGGAGAGTCCGCTGGTCCCGTGGCTCTGGAGGACCTCCCACAGGCGTGCCTGCAGATGCTTCACTGGAGCCATGGGACCAGCAGACCCTCCGCAGGCACGCCTGCGGGAGGTCCACCGGAGCCGCCTGCTGCCCTTCTGGCAACTGGCAGAATGCCCCCCACAGCATGCCGCCCCAAGCACGCGCTTGGCACGCTGTGGCCTGGAGCCGGCCCTGTCAACATGTGAGCATTGATCTGGATCGGCATTTGCATATGATACAGTGTTAATGAATACATGGATTACTAATAAATGTGATGTTTTGCCTTATTCCCCCTGAAAAGATCCTGTGCAGTACTTTAAGTACAACACATGGAGGCAATAGAGCATGGTGCAGAGAGGTCAGTCCCTGGAGTGAGGGGCCAGCCAGAAGCAATGGGACATGGCATGGCAAGAGCGGCCCTGGTCCACCCAATGCGAAGGCACTATTTACAACCAGCCATTGCCAGATGTACAGTGGCCTGCCTGGCCCAGTGCTGCCAGTGTGCCCCTTCTCAGGGGCAGGCCCATGCCACACCACACAGTGCCTCCCTCTGCCCAACACCCTGACTTCCTATGGCCAGAGGCCCCCTGGACCCACTATGCCCAGTAACCTCCCAGACCCATCCACAAATGCACAGCGCCCTGCACAACACCACCCCTGCCCACAGCCCCACCACAACTGCCCAGAACCCCCACAGTCCCTTTTGCCCCAACACACACAGATCTTCCCTGCTCCATCACAGCCCAGCACCCCCTATACACCTCACAGACCCACTCCCCCAAGCCCTGCCTCTTGGCCGCACTCACCAGCTCTGCTCGGAGGCGACTGTGTCTGCCAGGCTGAGCCAGCAGTGCAGCCAGGGCTGGTCCCAGGGCCAGGAATCACTCCATCCCCTTGGAAGTGATGCGATCAGCCAGGCCAGGACCTGCCCAGGCTGGGGTCCCTCAAGATGCACTTGCCTGAAGGGGCCCAGCCAAGCCCTCCACATTGTCTCCTCTCCACACACATCTAGCTGAGACTGCACCAGTCCCAGACGGCTCAGCTTCGGGGAGACAGATGGGGCCCCACAGGTGATAGGAAGCAGAGACTGTCCGGAGCCAGAGGTGCACTGGGGTCAGACCAGGGGGCTCAGAGGAGCAGGAGGGTGGGGCCAGGGGGTGGAGAGGAGTCTTCAGCCAGCCAGCAGGCAGGCCGAGAGGAGCAAGTGGTGGGCGGGGGAGCCATGGGGTCTCAGAGCAAAGTGCAAGCAGAGCAGGCCCTTCTGAGAGCAGGCCCAGCTCCATGGAGCCACTGGAGCCATTGTAAACCCAGCACTGGACCCACATGGAGCTCTTCAGGAATTTTTACATGATTTACAAGGAAGGGACAGGAGTGTGGAAAAGTTTTTAAACATATATACAGTCCAAGCCTTGTTAAACCTTCCATGTCTGATGGAGAAAACATGTCCCTGTCTTTGGAGAGATCTCTAACAATCACTGTGGAATTGGAGAGAACCTCATGGCTTATTTTAGGGTGAGTGGTCATGAGATTAGACTTTGAAATGAAGAATTAACACACACACACACACACACACACACAAAATATCTTGAGCTTCTCTCCCCCACTGGTAGGTCCCTAACTGCACAGATGTAGTTAAATCTACCAGATTTCACACTGTCTGTCCCCTCCTTCCATCTCCTTATATTTTTACCCCTTTCCTTCATGGTAACGCCATCTCCTGAGAGACACTGTTACAGACTAGGGACTGAATGGCTAGGAAGCAGTTCTGCAGAAAAGGACCTAGGGGTTATAGTGGATGAGAAGCTGGATATGAGTCAACAGTGTGCCCTTATTGTCAAGAAGGCTAACAGCATTTGGGGCTGTATAAGTAGGGGCATTGCCAGCAGATCAAGGGACATGATCATTCCCCTCTATTCAACATTGGTGAAGCCTCATCTGGAGTACTGTGTCCAATTTTGGCCCCACACTACAAGAAGGATGTGGAAAAATTGGAAAAAGAGTCAAAGGAGGACAACAAAAAATGATTGTAGGGGGGTGGGAGCACATACTTATGAGAGAGGTTGAAGGGACTGATTTGCTTAGTCTGCAGAAGAGAAGAATAAGGGGATTTGATAGCTGCTTTCAACTACCTGAAATGGGTTCCAAAGGGATAGGGATCTAGACTATTCTCAATGGTTACCTGATGACAGAACAAGGAGTAAGGTCTCAAGTTCAGTGGAGATTTAGGTTGGAATTAGGAAAACTTTTTCACTGGTGAGTGGTGAAGCACTGGAATGGGTTACCTAGGGAGGTGGTGGAACTTCCTTCCTTAGAGGTTTTTAAGCGTTGAGGCTTGACAAAGCCCTTGGCTGGGATGATTAGTTTGATAACTGGTCCTGGTTGAGCAGGGGATGTGGACAGATGACCTCCTGAGCGTCCCTTTCCAACCCTGATTCATGATTCTATGAGAAAGGGGAAATGGTAAGAGAACAAACTCAAATAAACTGTTGGGGAGGGGACCAATTTCTGCCTGCAGCGGAGGAGTATGTCAAGGAGGGTATGCTTGTTGAGAAGCTTTCTATTTCTTACTCTAGGACCAACCAGAAGAAGTGCCTCCGTAAAGAAGGAAAAAGATATTTATATCTGTTACTTTGTTAATCCAAAGGAAAAGCAATAGATCTTAATTTTGGATTAAGACATAACCCCATGCAAACCACTTCAGGCAGGGAAGCTAGTACAACGGTAGTCAGTCAGGCCTATTGTAGGTGACCTAATGCCCTAAGAGGAATTGTCTGTCCTCAGAGGATTATGAGGATGGGCTTCGGGACAGTCATGTTCTTGTGAAGCATGGTAAATGAGGCAGCAAGACTGGGGCGAGCTCATGAGCCTCAGTGGAAAAATCCCAGCTGTTTGTTCAGCCCTCAATGGTTTCGAGTCAATTTACCTGAATTCTCACCTTATGCAGTTGGCTGTCAAAACATGTCTCTGTTCTCAGAGCCCTGGAGATCCAGGACCATGGACAAGCCTTTCCTTTTCTAGCGCTGTGAGATAGGGTCCATTGGTTTTCAGGCAGTCACAAATCCCTACTTTCCCGCAGAGTGGAAAAATAGTGTTAGTTCACACATTAATAAGGACAATTCGCCGCTACCCAATTGGCAAAGGGTCTCTCTTTTTTCTACACAAGCAACTCTTGCTCAAGAATTACAAATTCAGACTCCATTCCCGTAGATATACCAATTCATGGTAATTGAACCATAAGGAAACATGTGAAGTCTCTACTGAAAGTTTGTATAACTGATACTCATAACCACTGCAAGATGTCGTATTTCAGGAATATTTTAACTATACTGAAAATATGCCCTTATGGTTGTAGAGCGAAAGAGACTCAGAAGGCAATAATATACCTCTGTGATGGCCCATTCAAGTGGGAGGGAGTTGTCCCCATCCCTGGTCAGCTGTTGATGTAATGTAAGGCTCATGTGTCTACCTTTGCACCAGCCCAGAAAAGTCAATGGACAAACTACAAACATCAAAGTCACTTGGAAGTGAAAAGAAACAATATGACAGAGAGGGGATTGCTCTGTCTGGGAATAAAGACACAAACTGACTCAGGGTGTCACTGGGTGGAAACAGTCAATCCGCATCCATTCACTAAGGAGACACCTTGACAAAGGGGCTGCTTTATGACAGACTAGGTCTGAGCCCCTTGGGGCTAGCAACCACTGCAAAGGACTTTGAACTGTAGGGAAATAATCTACTTTATAGGATGACATTCAATAAGGACAAATGCAAAGTACTCCACTTAGGAAGGAACAATCAGTTGCAAACATACAAAATGGGAAATGACTGCCTAGGAAGGCGTACTGTGGAAAGGGATCTTGGGGTCAGAGTGGACCATAAGCTAAATATGAGTCAAGAGTGTAACACTGTGGCAAAAAAAGCAAACATCATTCTGGGATGTATTAGGAGGACTGTTGTAAGCAAGATATGAGAAGCTCTACTCCATGCTGATTAGGCCTCAACTAGAGTATTGTGTCCAGTTCTGGGCACCACATTTCAGGAAGGAGGTGGACAAATTGGAGAGAGTCCAGACAAAAACAAAAAAAATGATTAAAGGTCTAGAGAATATGGCGTATGAGGGAAGAGATTAAAAATATTGTGTTAGTTTAGTCTGGAAAAGAGAAGACAGAGAGGGGACATAACAGTTTTCAAGTACAAAAAAGGTTGTTACAAGGAAGAGGGAGAAAAATTGTTCTCTTTAACCTCTGAGGATAGGACACGAAGCAATTGAGCTTAAATTGCAGCAAGGGAGGTTTAGGCTGGACATTAGGAAAAACTCCCTGTCAGGGTGGTTAAGCAGAGTGGTTAAATTGCCTAGGGAGGATGTGTAATCTCCATCATTGGAGATTTTTAAGAGCAGGTTAGACAAACACCTGTCAGGGATTCTTGGTCCTGCCATGAGTGCAGGAGTCTGGACTTTCTCTGACCCTTCCAGTCCTATGATTATATAGGAAAAGGAACTATTGACAAGTGTAGGCCCTAGTCTGCATTTTATGATTTGGTTTTATACATAATCATTTGTGTCCATCTCACACTTGTGTCTAGTTGAATCTCAGTCCTTTCTTAAATAAAATTTCCTTTTGTTTTATGCTAACTGAACTCAAGTGCTGTGTGTGATAAAGGAGCGGTGGGCTAAGGTTAAACTGGTAAACAAGGGTTCAGGGTTCCTCTGGCATTTCTATAGGTATCTAGTAATCAGGGACAGGACACCTCAGGGGGATGTTTGAGCTGACTGGGGTGCATCTTTTGAGCTTCAGCACAAAGGCAGAGCAGAGTGCTTGAGCGACCAAGAGGCTGGTTACATTAGGTAGCTAACAACCAGCTAATACAAACAAGACTCCTTTGTGCTGGAAGCAGGTGGTGACAGGGTGAGAGTGAAGGCATGGCTGCTATGCAATGTTCCTAGGGCACAGGTGACATTTCATGGGAACAGATGGGAAAATGTAAGCAGAGGCCTTTCGGGGACAATGAGATGTCTCTTGGGAGTTGTGGTGGGCCCCTTGTAAGATTTCAGGGATCTCCATGCATCACTGGATTTAATGACACTGTGACAGCAGCAATGTTAGATCACTATCCCATTGCTGAGCATACACAGCTACATCTCTGTGTGCAGTGATTTTGTGTGTGTGAAAGAGAGATGACCAGTAGAGACTGGGTATCAAACCCCAGACATAGCATGTGCTCCTCCTCTGGGTGAATAATAGTGGAACAGTGTTATTGTGCTGGCTGAGTGAAGAGATGCTTGTTGGTGCAAACAGGCACTCCAGGGTTTGGCTCCTCCCACCCCTGACTCAGGTGGTGGTTCAAGGATGTGCCTGATTTTACTGTTTCTCCCTAGCAGCAGGGAAGAAGCTGCCCCAGATCCTGCTCCCACAAATGTACAGAAATGGTTGTGCCTGTGACTTATTCCAGGGACTTTCCTGCTCGTACTAGTCTGACAGCCACCATCTTGGGCGACACACCAGGGACTGAAATGGTGACCTCCAGAGTTAAAGTCAGGAGCTGCTGCAGTTGAACTAAGCCTCTTTACCTGGGGCTAAGGCCGATTGATATCCTCTGTGGGATGGGCATTGAAGAGGAGCAATAGCACATATTTACCGGTGGGTTATACTAACACACCAGTGACTATGCTGCAAAGTGTCCTAACAGCACCCACCATGGGCAGATTCCCCAGCAAGTCTGTATCTTTCTTATCCCGTGACAACACTTGTCTAATCTGACTAGTCATGACCTGGGGAAATGGCTCCTTACCCAGTGAGATCAGTGTTTCATAATTCTCCTGCATGACATCCCTGTAGAGGGCTCTCTGACATGGGTCCATCAGAGCCCATTCTTCCTTGGAGAAATACACAGCCGCCTCTCTGAAGGTCACCAGACCCTGAAACAACAGCTGCTAGTATTCTGTTCCAATGAAAATCCCGGCAGGTCAGTCACAGGGACCCTAGATTGTCCCCTCTGCTGTGCCTTTCAATAACAATTGTAGTTCCACCTATACATTAATTCCTTATACCCAATGGTGACACTTATTCCAGTTGCCCATTCTTCCCTTCACAGACCTGTTCCTCTCCCCTGTCTTTACTGTAAATTACCCACAGCAGGAATCAGGCCATGAAACTGTCACCATAGCAATATTGCTCTTTGCTTCCCATCCTCTCACCTCCCTGCTAGAGCTGCTCAGAAAACAGAACTTCCATCCTGCAGGAAATTCTTCTCTTTTCACTGGGGTGAAGCTATGAAATAGCCAAAGTTTGCAGGCAAAGAAAAGTTTAGGGAAAAAAAATCTATTTGGAACTGTCAAAATGAAATGTGTTCCTGTTGATTATTTGAAAAGGAGTTGAAATCACCATTTCCTCACAGAGAACTTCATTTCTGATTGAACTATATATTTTGATAGGAAAATTCAACCAGCTCTCCTCCTTCCCCTTGTGAGCTACAACACCCACATTTAGATCTTCACACAGCTGAGAGGTTCAGCCAGAAATTCACCCATGGCTGGAAGCCATAACAGTAGCTTCTGCCCTGCACAGAGAAGCAAGATTGTGCTTCTTGGGCAGTGGCTCCAGGATACTTTAGAGGGTTAACTCCTGTCCCACAGATGGGTAATTTTCCATCCCAGCCCAATGCACCTATTCTTAAAACCAAGCCCATATTAAATGGGCCTAGTAGCTTTTAACCCAGTCACTCCTGTGTATTTAGTATGTCTCCTCCCGCTGATCTATCAGAGGAACTCCTGAAAATCTCCTACCTGTTCCAGCTCCGCTACAGCCATTTCCCTTCCCCTGGCAGAATTAAGTGATTTGAAGCCAAACACAGATGTTTATTCTGAAGCCTGTCAGGGTGAGAAGGGCAACTGGGGTGGTTTCAGAAAGGGCTTTGGGCCTATTCGTACCCCACTTCCCCCAGACTCTTTCCCTGCATATGCTTTAAATTCTGCCTTTCAGCACACAAGCCCTAAAGGCATCCTCCTCAGCGGTTACTGAAGGAGGCAAACTAAAGAAAGGGAACAAAGATAGAGGCTGCACACAGCAGCCTATGCAATCAGGGTTTGTCTACACAGAATAATTCAGGAAAAATAATCTGAATTAACTAAGGGTGTGAATTTAAAGCAGATTAATTAAAATGCATTAAACTCCATGTTGATATCTTTATTTAGAATTTAAGTTACCCAATGTGAATTAAACTAAACTGAATTAAGGTCACTTTAATCACTTTAATCTGAATGCAAATGTCCATACAGGGGTTTAGTGCTATTTAATTATTCTGTTTTAAATTCATAACTTTTAGTTAATTTGGATTAAATTTCCTGAGTGTTCCCATGTAGACAAATCCTTTGTGTGGTGTAATGGCTAGGAATCACTGTGGTCTTTTCTCTGCTTTGCTACTAACCACAACTGTAAGTTTGCACAAATTCCTTTCCTTCTGTTTCCCCTCCCACCCTTTGGGTACGTCTACACTATGGGATAATTTCAAATTAACTTAAACCGGTTTTATAAAACAGATATTATAATTTCAATAGCACGCGTCCACACTAGGCACAGTAATTCGGTGGTGTGCGTCCATGGTCCGAGGCTAGTGTCGATTTCTGGAGCGTTGCACTGTGGGTAGCTATTCCGTAGCTATCCCATAGTTCCCGCAGTCTCCCTGCCCCTGGGAATTCTGGGTTGAGAGCCCAGTGCATGATGGGACAAAAATCATTGTTGTGGGTGGTTCTGGGTACAGCCTCACCCCTCCCTCGTGAAAGCGACATCATTGCGCCTTTTTTCGGTACTGATGCACGCCATAGCACGCTCAGGATGGACCCTGTCAGATCGATACTGCCGGACGTTGTAACACCCGCCATTCTTGTGCGGTCTTGCTGAACCTGAACTGCAAAGGCAGCGGGAGGAGGGCTATGGCGTTGGGTGATGAGAAGTAGGAGAATGGCACTTGATTTCTCCACAGCGTCCCCTGTTTTGAGCTCCTTCCTGTAATGGGCAGTTCCCAGGACGCGTTCTGGGCACGGGAACCAAGCACAGCTGGTGGGACCGCAATTTTGGGTGTGGCGCATTCGCATGGCTGCGAAACTTTCGGCTGCGAAGAGCACTCATGGAACTTTGTGACTTGCTTTCCCCGCCTGAAACGCCGTACGCCCAAGTAGAGCAGCCCTCACGTGAGAGCAAGTGGCATAGCCTCTGAAGCTTGCAATGCAGACAGTTGCAACGACGACAGTCAGTCAGGAATCACTTGAGTGGGAAAATCTACTGTGGGCTGCTGTGATGCAATACCAGCTATTAAGCTGCTGTACGAAAGGTTTGCTCTGGGAACGTATCAAGTCTTCGTGGATGCTTTTCTGCAATTGGATTCCTAACTGTGGGGGGGGATGATGAATGAAATCCCTATTCTGGCACCGGAGCGCAGGGCACCCGTACCTAAACGCAGGGTACTTTTTTATGGCTGCAAGCACAAAAAAGAAAAATAACAAATCCTACAATGGCGAGTGAAGCTGAACACTAGCCCGGTCTGCTCAGCTTTCACGACACGTACTCGACGTAACTAGCTCGCTGCGGATGCTGCAGCAAGTAATTGTATATTGTTCTCACGCTTCTCCTATATTCACAAGTCCCCCTCTGCCTTTACCCTGGCTCCTTCTCATTGGACATTACATCCAGATCCAGAATACGTTCGATTGTCTATTACCTGTCTCTCTCTGGCAGGACCCAGTTCGTACTCTTGTCTGTATGAAGCCATTTCGCGCGCGTCTCAGGAGCTTGTTATCTACAGTTCTGAGCCGCCTGAGGATAGTGTAGAATGTGCATTTGGCCGTTTAAAGCTCCCTGGTGCGCACTATATTCTGACTCTTTCAGCTCTTATTCCAACAATTCCCTTTATCTGCTTGCTGTTGCTCCAAATCTCCTGTGAGCCATGTCAAGGGCAGCTTTCCCTATGAGCGGGGTTGACGACTGAGCGCAACTCCCTGGGTCGCTGATCCACAGTACATCAGCCCGATTAGAAGAGCACACCGGAGCTGCGCATTCAGGGATAGCGTGGATATAATGAGTTTCATTCCGGCAGTGATACAGTTGACTAGTGATTTATTCCCTTTCATACCCCCCCTGATCTTCCTCCCGTAGGAGCAACCCACTTTAAACGCCTTCATAAGATTTTCTTTTTTCTGCCTCTCCTTTACAAGGAAGCTGCGATACTGGGTACCCTCAGAAACTTAAAATATGCTTATTTCCCCTTCTTAAGTGAAACTTGTTTCGCGCGCTCCTGGGCACTTCTTTTAAGCTGCTGCATGTCAGCGTTGGGGTCGGAAGGGAAGCCAGTGGTTTTCTCCTCAGATGTGCTAGAGGAGAGCTAGCCACAATGTATTGAGAAGGGAAACCCACTGCTTCCCTCCCAAACCTACAAGCAGCACTCAGGCAGTGCCGAGAAGCGAAGCCACACACCATCAAGTTTAAACTTTATTACTAACTGGAGGCAGACGCCTTTTCAGAGTCCCTAGACAACATCTGAGGTAAGGCACGAAACTGTTTAAGGGTGGGAGAAGGCAAGGAGGTAGCAACTGGCGGGAAAAAGATTCGGCAGTCAGAAGAAGGTTATGGAAGATAGAAGGGGCAGGGGGAAGCATTTGTAGAAAAAAAAAAAAAAAAAATGGAAGAAAGGAGTTGCTTATATTTCCACTATAGTAACCTTTCTAACACATTATCAACATACTCAGGCCAAACTTCAACCTGAGCTGCAACCACCCACTTGAAGCATAGAATCCACACCAGGGATAATTTGACCGTTTAGCATCAGGTAGATTTTATTCTGGCTACAAAATCCCAGCTCGACACTACCAGAGGCGGAACCTGGACGCACAGATTCCCCAAACTAGCCATCAAAAGGTTCGTATGCTTTGGCTAATCATATACCCGACCCTACTCTCACCGCTGCTTCTATAAATGCTTGAAGTGTGAGAATAATGCATTAATACCGGCATTCCACAGATTAAGTGGCGAGCAAAAGTTTATGTCCTTGAATTAGTTAACTAGTCCTTGTTATGTTTATACTTCTGTAATTTTCAAATAGTGACTGTTTATTATGTTTTACAAGGTCACACCGAAGATTTGGCAAGATGACTATCACATACTCTCTTGTTGAATGTCAGAATATCTTTTCAGAAGGTATTGTTGCCCTTGAGCAGATTATTTTGGCACAGACGAAAATCAGACCTCTATGTAGTACGGGATTCTTTAAGATCTGCTTTCGTTTCTCGTGCTTCTTTGGCGTGGGAATGGTGTGATTTCTTTTCCACAGGAGAACACTCAGATTATTTCCTGGAAAACACTGTAAGACTAGTTCTTGTTGCGATATGCGTGAGCCATATAAGGAATCCCTCAGCTTCTGGGTGACAGTGAAGAACTTGTTCCATTTATTTCAGTTTTTCCTCATAAATCTCACTGTTTTGGATGGCCCTTAGAAAATTGCCTCCTACGGGGGCCATCAGCAAGGAGAGGAATTTTTCTTCCAGTGGGTGCAGTTGAGTTGAAATATTCCTTCAGAAGATGGTTGTGAGCGTTCCACCTGTAGATCGCTTCCCCAGGGACTGACCCATTGCTGAATGTTGTTTCATAAGGAAAAATACAGTGATGGCTCTATCTCGAAGGATTGCCTGCCTCTTCCAGTTGCAGAAAAGAGCTTGACCACCCTGGACATTTCGAGATTGGACTGTAGGTAGGGTGACAAATATCCGGTTTATTATAGGAAAGTCCTGATTTTTGGAACTTTTACTTATATAGCTGCCTAATTATCCATCCCCTAATTTTTCACACTTGCTGCTGTTTGCTGGTCACCCCTTCCAGGACTGGTACTTTCCCCAACATTCAGATAGGGAGAGGCGACATGGTTTTTTTGGTTCAGTCCATCTTTGCTTTTAAAGGATTGGACTAAAGCAAATGATTTTTTAACAGAATGATGAATTCACCTAGGTGATTGCCACCTTAGAATTCACCCTGCTATCATCATTTGCCTCTGAGCATCTCACATCGTGAATGGATTTACCCTCACAACACTCTTTGAGGTTAGGGAAATATATACGGGATTGAGGCACTACATAGATTAAATTGATTTGTGCCAGGATCTGTGGCATGGATACTCTTCTGAGTTTCCAGTTCTAGTTGCCCTATCACTCGACCAACCTTCCCACCGTAATTAACGTGGTCCAATCTCTCCATACTTCTTTAGCCCTTTTAGCTTGTCCACTGTCGGGATTAATTGGCATGCACAAAACTGTTGCCAATCAGTTGATTCAGTCTGCAGACTATGAATTCACCCATTGTTCTCTAGAGGAAAGCAGAACTTGCTTTCAGAAATCCTACATGAGCCCATTTGCCTCCTTCCTCTGCCTTGAAAGTTCGCATCAGCCATCTTAGCTACTGGGACAACAAGAAATACATCAATATTGAACAGTTTCCAGAATACATGCTAGGACAAAGTTGTTCCACTTGTTTCTTTTAAACAAATGAGCATAGGGACCTCTCAGGCTTTGGATTGTTTAATGTTAGAAAGTGTATTTCTGCTCAACTTACAGCACTAATGCAACAGCTTTGAGTGTCGGAATAACTTAGACTGTGAATTTGGCAGTCCACTGCTACAAATTTCCTGGGTAAATGGATTGGGAATTTCGAGCCCTGTGGACTTACATCAGAGTCAAGCTTTGGCTCAATTAAACTGAGACTTGCAGCTTGACCTGAAAAAGTCACCAACGTTTAGAACACACACAGCCTCTGCTCCCAGCCCAACCCTTGAATATGTTTAGCTTGATCCTTTGGGCTATCAAACGCTGAAAATAAAAACGTTGCAGTGGTGCAAGGGCTTGAAAGGAGTTTAATAAAGGGGCACTTTTTGCTGCACAAACTTTTGCCTTATAAAGCAATTCGCCAGATGATTTTTAAAAATTAAAAACAGCTTTAAAAAGTGTATATGTTTCTAAATCTCTTGCAGCTCCATTGAGCTTGGCATTTGGAAAATGCCACAACCCCATTATTTTTACCTCAATATTCCTGGCATTGACGGTTTTGTGTGTGTGTTTGCATGTGTGAGTTTGTGCATTGTTCTCTACTTGCCTTTCTCCAAGAATAAACCTTTATAGTCCTTAGTGCTTTTATTCAGCCAGTTCCTCCTCTATGAAAAAGATCTCTGATTTGTCCGCTGTTTTTTCTCCTTGCAGCAACCTGGCGTCATGTTTTATAGGCACTTTTAACATGCGATCACAACTTGTTATCCATGTCTTGTCCAGAACATCGGCGTCAACTATTTTCATATGAATCTTAGGCAAGTCTAGTTGAATCTTAAAAAACCTGACACGTGATCCGAAAAAGCAGGAATGTAGGGATGTCTGACACTGAGCTACCTGGCGATCTAAACTAGTGGGACAATAAACCCCGTGGCCTGGTTGCACCCACAAATGACTTCTCATATGGACGCTCGTTGCTTAAACGAAGAGACTTGCTGAAATTGGGGCCTTGAAGCCCTGACACTGGATTAGCTTGCTGATAGGGGGCTGCGGGAAAAGCTGTAAAAACACTATTTCTGACTTCTCAATCTGGCGGCCTGTTTTATCACCATCCTGGCTCCATTAGCATGGCCTCATGCGCAGGTGCACAGCCAGAACTTACATGAGTAGTATCCACCACGCAAACCACTTCTGAGGTTATCCAGCACCACCCTGACCAGGCCGGGAGAGAGTATGAATACATGGGGGTTCCCTGGCTCTGTATCTACACATGCACAGTTCCCTACCTGGGCTTCCAGTAGGGCGCCTTCAACTTTCCAGCCCCTTCCTCGTCACAATTATTGTATTCATAATTGTGTTAGGCTACACACCCAAAGTTGGAGCAGAACTGTTCTCTGGGACAACACTACTTCCCGAGGCACAGGGAGGCGTCAGAGGAGTTGTCCCGGCCTCCAAAAAACCATGCTTGGCTCCATACAGTGGGACAGCAGCATTGAGAGGGAGCAGGTTGCACATTAAAGGACGGGGCGATTATGCTGCTTCCATGAGGCATTAGGCGGTCAAAGTGAATGTACCTCCCGAAGACCTTGCTACAATGCCTCAAACTGGTTCTGCCAAATGTAAACAATCTTTGAAACAAATCCGTTGCCACATTGTTGCTGTAAGCCACAGGGATATGTTGAGGGTTAGTGAGTTCAGATGAACACCAGGGCAACGCTTCACGAGCTCTGGAGGGAGGCATGGCTGCATTGGCCCCTGTTAGTGAGGATACAATGCAGTGCCTCGTCTGCAGCCAGCCGCTTCGCTTTGATGATGAACAGTTTGTGTTTCCCATCCATGGCTTCCTACTCCTTCTGTAGGTTCTTTCACACCACTCCTTAGAATCTACTAGTAGAATCATAATAATCAGGGGATAAGCAGGAGAACTTCAAATTCTAGTCTTAAATAACAGAACTATGACCATTTAGCTGGGCTCACAGAGACGCGGATTATAGGCATGACTTGATATGATTGGCATAGACAGGTTTCGCTTTGCTCTAAAGGACAGGAAGCGAAAAAAGAGAGGAGCTGTTGCGCTTCTATATAAAAATGTACTTGACAACTGGGACTGGCTTGAGATGGAAATAGGAGACAGACTTGTTGGGAAAGTCTTGGTAAGGATAACGGGTAAAAAATTAAGGATGATGCTGTAGGTGTTCTACTACAACTAATCAAACAGAAAATTGTGGATCGGCTTTTTGTTAAGCACACTAAACAAATTCATACAAAGCCACAGACTTGTGAGTTGGATGGGGACTTCAACTACTTCAGACATCATCTTCGGGAATATAACACAAGCAAGCCACTGATTTTTCCAAAACCAGGTCTTGGAATTTCATACATAACTGAGATATACCAATCTCCTAGAACTGCGAAGTTACCTTGACAGTGCATGTGGTTTCCAGCCCCTGCCTTTCCTACAGGACCAAGTACTGATTTATTGCCCTAATCCCTTAAATTGATTCCTCAAGACCTGAGCTCACAACCCTTGATGTAGCAGGCCAATGCTCAACCGCCTGAGCTATCCCTTCCCCCAATGTATCGGAGACAATTTTTTATTTCAGATATGGTAGTAGACAAGCTACTAGGTGAGAGGTGTTAGATTTTGATTTGACAATCGGGAGGAATTGCGTTGAAATTTGAAGGTGGAGGCCGTTGGTGGAAGTGATAAATTATAGAGTTCATCTTCTAAGGAATGCTGAGGGAGAACAGCCAAAATAAAGAACAATTGGCTTCCAGAAGGCCGACTTTAGCAAACTCAGGGAGTCATGGTGGTAAGATTCCCATGTGCAGCAAGTCTATGGGAAAAAAACATGAAGACACTGGACAGTTTTTCAGAGGCACATTTAGAGCACACGAGGCAAGCAATAGCACAAACAAGATCAAACTAGCTAGGACCCTTAAAGGAAAACAAGGAAACATTCTACTAAATACATTAGAAGGCACGAGAAGTCCAGTAAAGTAGGCCTGTTACTTCAATGAGGAGGTGGGGGGGAATAATAACAGCAAATTGTGAATGGCTGAGCATGGTGCTTAATGACAAAATTTCTTGTTCCAGTCTCTCCGGCAAGCTGTGGTGGTGAGTGGATGATTAACTAAGATGATATCAGTTTGGAAAATGAGGGTGAATCAGAGGCAAGATAGGGCAAAAGAACAAGTTAAAAAATTTACTTAACAAATTAAACCAAACAAGAAGTCCTTGTGGCACCTAGAGACTAACAAATTTTTTTGGGCATAAGCTATCAGATTAGCCCACTTCTTCAGATTGGTTATCTCTCATGACAGCTTAGCCGAATATAAATTTGTGTCTCTAAGGTTGCCACAAGGACTTTCTGTTCTTTACTATACAAGAGCTTAATATGATACCCCTCTTAGCAAGTTAGAGTCTTACAAATTCACCAGGGACCTGATTGAATCATCCTAGAATACTCAAGAGTGACTGAAGGAGAGATAACCTCAGCCATTAGCAATTATTTTTTGAAAGTGATGGAGGACAGAGAGTATTCCAGAAAGCCTGAAAAGGGCAATATAAGAGCAATCTAATTAAAGGGAAATAGGACAACTGGGAACTGTCCAGAACCAGTCAGCTTAACGTTTTGTACCCACAAAGATAAATGAGCAAATAATCAAGCAATCAATGCAAACAGACTAGAGAATAAATAACGGTGATTACAACAGTCAGCATGTATTTTCAGGAACAAATCGTGTCAAACCAACCTGATAGCTTTTATACAGGCTAAACAATCTTGTGGATGGGGAAAGTGCGTAGACTGTGTCTATCTGGATTTTAGTTAAAGCTTTTGATACTGGCATCACCATGACCTTCTCATAACAAACTGGTAAATGCAACCTAGATGAAGCTATTATAAGGTGGGTCTGCCAAAACGGTGGTTGCGCAAAACCGTCCCAGAAAGTAGGTTGATCATCTGGATATTATCTTGGAAGGCATAACGAGTTGGAGTCCTGCAGGCATATGTCTCTGGGTTCCGGTTCTTTTTCAATATCTTCATTCAATTAATTGAGCATATAGATATAGCAACCACTTATAAAGTTTGCAGACCAATACCCAGTTGGAAGTGCTTTGGAGGCTCATTCAATACGCCTTTATAGGAATCAAATCTATCTTTTACGACTGTAAGATCTTGCTTAAACTTACATTCTTGTGCTGAAGTCATTCACTGATGTTCTGAATCACACCCTCCTTTCTTGATTGTACCACTTTGCTTCATATAAATTAAAGAATCAACCATATCGATTTAAAATCAAATTGTAATAATGTAGTATTCCAACTTCAGAGTCACATGTAGGCTGCCACTATAATGGAAATGTTGAGCCACTACTATCAATAGTCATCTAAATGTGATTAATATTGAAAATGGCATTAGAGAGTAAGTCAGAGATCACACGCAGTATAATCGGGCGTACTCTTTGTAGTTAGTGAGGAAGCGGAAAACCATAAGAGTATCCGATAAGCACTGATTTCTCAAACAGTGTATTGACAGCCTGTTCTGTTTGGACTTTCACTACGAGAAAGTAGTGTGGAAGTGCAGGTGCTGTCTCTGAGAAATCTCTATTATCCCGCAGGCAGTTTCTTATCTATCGTAGAGATAGACAAGCGCATAGGAACCGAGGAGTGGCTAGTTCGTTTCCGACTCTTATCACTATCCATGCCTACTATGTCGTCACTGTGAGACTCATGATGTCCCCTGCTGCTCTTCCTGAGCATCCCACCAATCATGCACGTACGGAGATAGATGATTCAAAGATTGTTGATACGCAGCACTCCAGCGTTGCACCCGCACCGCTATCTTCCTGCCACACCTCTGGAAATCTTCTCAACCACCTAACTCATGTCGGCTCTCCCATCCTAGCCTCCGTCCCTCCTATCCTCCATTGATCCCTCCTGTCTCACGTTCACTGCATCCTTGCATTTACTATCTACAGTCCTTCCATCACTCTGTGACTTCTTTACTGCGTGTTGCTTCCATTCTGAGACCATTCACTCATCCAGTCCTCGTCTTCTCGCTTCTGAGCTAGCCTCAGGATGATTAGGGAAGCTTGAACGATCGTGCGCTGCATAAAGGCGGGAAAACGGAATAAGCTATTAACCAAAGAACACTGTTTAACAGATCAATTTATGACTCTTTTCAAACACTTAAGGTTTATAAAACAAACATAGTGTCACCTTACATAGCACATGTGATTAACCTACAGGGTCGCATTCATTAAATTGAGTGCCGTAGCCTCTTGGTACTACCCCAGATGTCACACACACAGGCAGCTATGGAAGACCGGAGGCATCAGAATGTACCTTTGTAGAAACTCAGGTTCACCTATGCAGCAGCTCTGTAGTTAGTGTCTTTCTCGTCTTCTGTGCTTTCCTTTTACACAGTGCGCTTTCTGATGCTCTTCCTAAGTTACTGCAGAAGCAGTGCCAACCCCCCCGCTATAATAAGTACCAGTTCTCAAATGGCTTTCCTCCCTCACCACATGCTGATCTGGAGGCTCACTACTAACAAACCCTTCCCCCCAACCCCCACGCATAGCTGTATTAGACTCGCTTAGACAACCACTAGCAATCCTTCTCCCCCCCCACTTGCTACGTCAAAGGAGGATTCTTCTAAGCCCAAGGCCAGTTAGGAGAATGCTTTTCTGTCCCATTTATATTAAAATTCCGATGAAATTTCCCCAAGCTTACGTGGACGAATCACTCTGCTGGAGGCGCTCATAGCACCTACAATACAAATTCTTCTCTCTTTGTGGTGCGTGGTCACCTGTGCTGATGAGAGCTCCACGCTGGCCAAACAGGAAATGATTCAAAAGTTCGCGGGGCTTTTCCTGTCTACCTGGCCAGTGCCTCCGAGTTCAGATTGCTGTCCAGAGCGGTCACAGTGGTGCACTGTGGGATACCGCCTGGAGGCCAATACCGTCGATTTCCGTCCACACTAACCATAATCCGATATATTAATATCGCTGTTAAAATCGATTTAAATGCGTAGTGTAGACCAGGCCTTTGTCTGTCTTGTGCATAGATTATAAACACGTCAGTGATTTCTCTAATCATGTGTGCAGCAGAAAGCCAAATGAGGCTCTGCTCTCAGCTTCTCCAGGTGCTACTACATCACCATAACAGGTATTTAATGAAATGCTTGTAGTGTCCTTTTCCACAGTATCTACCAATTAATATAAGGAGATGCCTCCTGACACTGTCTGAGGGCAGCACCTTCCCCCAACAGCACAAGGCAGGAACTGGCTTTTCCTCTTCCTGCTCCTCACCTCCCTAGGAAAGTCAATCTGCACCAGGGTGCTGCAGGGAATAGGGCTGGGAGCTGGGACCTCCCTCCCCACTGATTGCTCCTGCTGCTACTTCCAGTCTCTATCCCTGTGTCCCTCCTGTCACCTCCCCTCGGGCTGGGAGACTCGGTCCCTGGCCCGGCCCAGTGCGTTCGCTCTCCTGGAGCTGGCTCGGCTCCTGCAGGTGCTCGGGGAGCAGGGCCTGGCGGGGTCAGAGAGAGCAGTAGCTCTGGGACTCACCGACCCCATCCCCCCAGGAGCGGAGTTGGGGCAAGGAGGGGCAGAGTCACTTTCCTGCCCGGCCCCAGCCCTTTCCCCCGGGGTGTCTCTCCTCACTTTCAGGCTCGGGCTTAGGGACTGGTGTCAGTAGAGCCCAGGGTTGCCCCATGGGCTGGGTCCAGCCACCGCAGAAAATCCCCCCTAGGTTGGGCACAAGGGGCGGTTAATCCAGATCTCTTCTCAAGCAGCTGAGCTGATCAATTGAATTCAGGTTCCAGGCTTCCTTCCTGGTCTTAATAGATGCATAAGCTGCAGCATCTGACCCACGAAGCTCAACCCCAGTAGAGAGAGCACAGCCGCCTCCCCTTTCAATAGTAAACAGTCAATAGAACTATGCTTGAGAGAATTCAAGTTTTATTTTTATAATTTGAACCGATAATACTGATTTTAAGCATATTTATTTAATTTTTCAGAGTTGTGGGAAGTTGGGAGGAGTCAGAGAATAGTTTGTTCTTAATGACAATAGATGTGGTGATTCAAAAATTTAATTTTTTATAAGCATTGAAACCAACTTTGCAACATCATATCAAAATATACAAAGTAAATTGCCTTAAATCAAACTCTAACAAGTTCTTAAGCAGCATTTTGCTTACTTTGCCTATCTATAAATTTAGATGATTATCGATAGAAATGTTTTATTGTTGGCTTGTCTGTACAGCAAAATTGATGGTTATTGACATTTATCGATAAAAATCTAATCCTTTCAAGCCTAAATATAACCAAACAGTCAGGATTTCAAGGAAAATCATACAACATTTTCCCCATTTTACAAATACATTCATATTTAATTAATTTGGAAGCCAGCAAAACATCCACCCATTGTGAACCCATTGGACTCAAGTAGCTCTATAACAAAATCTAAAGCAGTGACTATGCCAGGTGAAGTCTGGAGGGGTTGCAGGCATCTGACAGGTTTATTGTGGGGCTTGTTGGTGTGCGCACATAGGCACAAAATGGAGCATATGTGAGGTCACCAGACGATAGATGCGCAGTACAGCTAGTTCCGGCTCAAACGTACCATATATATATATATATATGTATGTATATATGTATGAACAGAATGTTTGCCCCTGGTTGTAGCATGACTGGGCACAGTGTCTGTGTTTGTTTCCAAAACACATCACTGTAGTTGCTGTATTTGGACAGAAATCAAGGAGCATACTCAGTGGATAGCTCTGCCTGGCCAGCTACCCGTGGCATGCAGCCACTGAGGAACTAGTGCCCACTGCCCATTTCCTGGGGCCAAGCAGTGCTGTGGGCAGAATTCTGAGAAAAATTCAACTGTTAGTTCAGGCCAGCAGATAAGGGAGTTGTGGAAAGCCAGCCATGAAATACCCAGGACCACTCTGAAGCATGGGGAATGGATGGGTCACTCTATATCCTTGGAACAGTTTCCACGGCAACTGATCCAGAGAAAGAGGACCTGCATGATTGCCTCTGCCAGATCAAGAACAGGCTTGAGCCACAAAGTAATCTATAGTGCCCAAGTTGCTTCAGTTTTGAGAAAGATGTCCACTGTACCGAAGTCAATGAAGACGCACTTGCAGATGCCCCAGGATTTGTGACTCAGCTGGTATTCGTAGGTGTGGTGCCAGAGTGGGTGTTTAGGTGCATAAGCAGAGAAATTATCTTATTGATGGGGAATGGAGATGTTTTTGAGGATAGTGGGCTGCCAAGTGTGATGATTTGGAGTTCACCCAGGCCAGTGAGGGATTCAGTCAGTGTTTCCCTTGTACCCATGGATGATTTGTGGCTCTGTAGCTTTGGTTCAGAGCTGTTCCCCTCTCAACAGCCTGCTAGCCGCCCATAATCTTCACCCTGGCTTTGCCCAATCCACTTACTCCTTGCAGACTGACCTCAGTACCCTCTCAGAACCTGAGTTCACCCCAAAACCTCCTACAGCAGGGACCAGTCCCTCCCACTGAACTCTCAGAAAGAATTAGGTTCTCTGCCCCTACAGAGGCCTAGTAAAACACTCCATCCTGTCTGCTTTCTAGAAGCGCACACTTTACTAAACTTACACAGCAGTGATGATTTAGAATGAAAGCAAAACAAACTTCTTAACAAAAGAACATAGATTAAGTGATACCAAGTAAAAGGGATAAAGTCGGAAACAGTTACAAGCAAATAAAAGTGAAAATTCATCTAAAAGACTATAACTTAACCTAGCAAGATACAGTCTTTGTTGAAGACGGTTTCTATCCCCCACCAGTTTCCCTTCCAGCTTTTACTGGCCAATCACGTCTGAGCTCACATTGAAGCTTTCCCCACAGTCCTTAGGTTTGCAAGGTAGCGCTCCTGTGTGGATTCTCTGATGCGTACTAAGGTTTGAGCGGTGTGTGAAGCTTTTCCCACAGTGTCGACACTTATAGGGTTTCTCTCCAGTGTGGATTCTCTGATGGCCCAGAAGGTATGAATGGTGTGTAAAGTTTTTCCCGCAGTGTTGACACTTGTAGGGCTTCTCTCCCGTATGAATTCTCTGATGGGTAAGAAGGTTTGCGGTGCAACTGAAATGCTTTGCACAGTCAGGGCATTTATAGGGCTTTTCTTCCCTGTGGGTTCCCTCATGTCTAACAAGGTGTGAACTCTGACGGAAGCTTTTCCCACAGTTAGGACACTTATAGGGTCTCTCCCCTGTGTGAGTTTTCTGATGTTTTATCAAGGTGGAGCTCAAAGTGAAGCTTTTCCCACAGTTGAGGCATTTATAGGGTTTATCTCCAGTGTGGATTCTATTGTGTCTATCAAGTTCCGATTTATAAGCAAAACTTTTTCCACAGTCAGTGCATTTCTTGGATTTTCCTGCTCTACAGATTCTCTGCTGACTAATAACGTGTGAGATGCTATTGTATCTTTCCCCTGAGTCATTCAGTGTCTTTAGTCCCTTTCCCAAGTGGGTCACCTGACAGATTGGGATGCCTTTGAGACTTCTCCCACAGTAACTGGATTTACCCCTTGTCTCCCCAGAGAGGTTTCTCTGAGGCCTGAGCTGTGTCTGACAGGCTTCTCCTTGCTCAGAAGTCTGGGAAACATCCCCTTCCGATCTTCCTGATAACGTCCCCTGGGGTTCCACTTGCTCAGGACCTTCCTGCTGAGAATTCTCCTCCTTGTTCTCATTCATTGTCCCATCACCTGCTAGGACAGAGAGAGAATCCAGACAGGGAACCTCAGAAAGGGAAATGTGGAGAACAAACTGAAATAACTGCGGGGGAGGGGACCAATTCTACCTTTACACTCTATCCAAACACTCATGGGGAGACAGCTAGTGCCAGACATCAGTCAGGGTGGGTGGGAAGCCAGAGTGACATCTGGCAAGAGGATATGGATGGGCTGGGGACAGTCATGTCTTGGATGAAATGAGGCAGAACTGGGGCAGCTCACAGGGCCTCAGTGGGAATCCCAACGGTTTTGTTCACCCCTCAATGGTTTCTGAGTCAGTTTATGATTCCTCACCTATGTAGGTTCCTGTCAGCATGTCGCTTTTCTCAGAGCCCTGGAGATCCAGGACCCATGACACCTCTCCTCGTTCTAGCTGTGAGATCAAGTCAGATTTAGGAGTCACAAATCCTACCCATGGAAGAAATATAGGGTTAGTGTGACACAAAGGACCACTGATGCCAACTGGCAAAGAGTTCACTGTTCTATACAAGCACTCCTGCCTCAGACCAGACAAACTCACTACATCTGATACACTGAGGTTTCATGGTATTTATCAATAAAGGGAAGCATGTGAAGTCTCCACTGAAAGCTTGTATAGATACAACCACCACATGATGTAATATTTCAGGAAGAATGTAACTACCATATATACTCGTTCATAAGCCAAATATTTTTGGTAAAAAGGTGATGCATCAAAGAGCAGGGGTCGGCTTATAAACAGGTCTACACCAAAATTTGATGATTTTAAACTCTATGGAATCATTGAATTGAATATCTAATACATTTTTGTTTTGTTTACCTGGAGCGTCTGCAGGTATGGAGCCCTTCAGCTACCTGTGGCCGTGGTTCACGCCACTTCCTGCAGCTCCCATTGGCTGGGAATGGCGAACTGCGGCCACAGGGAGCTGAAGGGCTCCATGCCTGCAGACGCTGTAAGTAAACAAAATGTCCCAACCCGCCAGTGGCTTACCTTGACGGGCCAGGAGCCAAAGTATTCCAACCCCTGAAATATAGGGTTAGCTTATGAAAGGGTCATACCATTTTTGCTATTTTTACCTATCCATTTTGGGGGGTTGGCTTATAAACGAATGGGCTAATGAATGAGTATATATGGTATATTGAAAATATGGTCTCAGGGTTATGAAGTGAGAGTGAATTAAAAGGCAATAATATACCTCTGTGTTAGCCCATTCAAGCAGGAGGGAGTTGTTCCCATCCCGGGTCAGCTGGTGATATAACGCAAGACTCATTTGTCTACCTTTGCACCAACCCAGAAAAGTCCATGGAAAAAACTATAAATATCAAAGTAATTTGGAAGTGAAAAGGAATGATATGACAGAGAGGGGATCGCCCTGTCTGGGAATAAAGACATAAACTAGTTCAGTGTATCTCAGGGTGGAGATAGTCTGCATGCATTCACTGAGGAGGTAATACCTGGCTGGGCAGGGCTGCTTCATGAAAGACTGGATCAGAGTTCCTTGGGGTTAGCTACCACTGCAAAGGACTGAACTTTGGGGAGAGAACCTACTTAATTAGATAGGAAAGGTAACTATTGATAAGGATAGGCCCTAGTTCATGTTTCAAGATTCTGTATTATATGTAACCCTTTGTGTACATCACTCACCCTTGTTTCTAGTTGAATCTCTGTTCTTCCTTGAATAAATTTCCTTTTGTTTTACAATAACTGAACTCAAGGTCTGTGTGCGATAAAGGAGCCGTAAGCTAAGGTTTAACTGGTAAACTGGGGCAGCGTTCCTCTGGGATTTCTATGGGTATCCAGTAATCAGGGACAGGACACCTCAGGGGGACACTTTGAGCTGACTTGGGGGCTGGAGTGCATCTGTTGTCAACCTGCAGTGCAAAGAGCAGAGTGCTTGCATGACAGAGAGGCTGGTTGTATTAGGGAGCTAACACCCAGCTAGTACAGGCAAGTTTCCTTTGCACTGGTGGCAGATAGTGACAGGGTAACTTACAGCCCTGGGTGTCCTGAGAAGAAACAAAGTGAAGGCATGGCTGCTATGCAATGTTCCTGGAGAAGAAGTGACATTTCATGGGAACATGTAAGCAGAGGCCTTTGAGGACAACGAGATGTCTCTTGAGAGTTGTGGTGGGCCCCTTGTAACATTTCAGGGATTTCCATGCATCACTGGATTTAATGACACTGTGACAGCAGCAATGTTAGACCACTATCCCATTGCTAAGCATACACAGCTACATCTCTGAGGATGGAGGTGGAGGGGTGTGTGTGTATGTGTGAGATGACCAGCAGAGACTGGGTATCAAACCCCAGACATAGCATGTGGTCCTCTTCTGGGTGGATGATAGTAGAACAGTGTTATTGTGCAGGCTGAGTAAAGAGGTGGTTTTTGATGCTCAGGCAGTCAGCCACTCTAGGGTGTGGCTTCTCCCTCTCCTACTCAGGTGGTGGTTCAGGGATGTGCCTGATTTTACTGTTTCTGCCCAGCAGCAGGGATGAAGCTGCCCAGATCCTGCTCCCACAAATGTATAGACATGGTTGTGCCTGTGACTTATTCCAGGGAACTTGCCTGATAGTGCTAGTTTGACAGCCACCATCTTGAACACCAGGGACTGAAATGATGATCTCCAGAGCTAAAATCAGGAGCTGTTTCAGTTTGAATTAAGCCTCTTTATCTGGGGCTATGGCATATTGATATCCTCTATGGGACGGGCACTGAAGAGGAGCTGTAGCACACCTTTACCAGTGGGTTACACTAACACACCAATGAGTAGGCCGTAAAGTATCCTAACAGCACCCACCACGGGCAGATCCCCAGCAAGTCTGTATCTTTCTTACTCCTTGGCAACACTTGTTTAATCTGACAAGTCATGATCTGAGGAAATGGCTCCTTACCCAGTGAGATCAGCGTCTCATAATTGTCCTGCATGACGTCCCTGTAGAGGGCTTTCTGACCAGGGTCCAGAAGAGCCCATTCCTCCTTGGAGAAATACACAGCCACCTCTCTGAAGGTCACAAGTGCCTGAAACAACAACTACTAGTACTGTGCTCCAATGAAAACCCCACCAAGTCAGTCACAGGCCCCAGACTGTCCCCTTTGCTCCAGTCTCCAATATGTTGTGTCCTTAAACAACATTTGCAATTGTACTTCCAAACTGGTTTCTTATTCCTATGGTGCCACTTATCATAGATGACATTATGCCCTTCAAAGACCTGCTGCTCTCCCCTACTTTACATAAATCAAGCCATGAAACTGTCACCATAGGAATATTGCTTTTTGCTTTCCATCCTCTCACCTCCCTGCTAGAGCTGCTCAGAAAATGGAATTTCCATTCTGTGGGAGGTCCTGATAATTAAAACATTTTTTTCACTGGGATGAACTTTGAAATAGTCAAAGGTTAGGAGCAAAGAAAAGTTTAGGAAAAAAAATCTATTTGCAAATGTTGAAATGAAATGTCTTCCTGTTGATTATCCCAACATAAAATGTAAAAATGTTGAATTCAGCATTTCCTCACAGAGAACTTCATTTTTAACTGAACTACAGGTGAGTCTCATCTTACGCGGGGGTTCCGTTCTGCGGTTAGCGCGTAAAGCGAAAGCCGCGTATAGTTAAAATTACATTGAGTTGAATGGTGGGCGGAATCGCCCGCACTACAGAAAGAGTATTTCAATTGTTATTTTTCTCTTTTTGTTTTTGCCGACCGCGTAAAGCTGAAATCGCGCATGTTAAATGCGCGTAAGATGCGACAGACCTGTACATGTTTGATGGGAAAATCCAACCAGCTCTTCTCCTTCCCCTTGTGAGCTACAGCGCCCACATTTAGATCTCCACACAGCTGAGAGGTTCAGCTAAAAATTTACCCATGGCTGGAAACTATCACAGCGACCCCTGTCCTGCACAGAGAGGAAAGATGCTGCTTCTTGGGCAGTAGCTCCAGGGCACTTTAGAGGGTTAACTCCTGTCCCACAGATGGGGAAATTTCCATCCCAGCCCAGTGCACCTATTTGTAAAACCAAGCCCCTATTAAATGGGCCTAGCAGCTTTTGACCCAATCATATCTGTATATTTCGTGTCCCCTCCATCTATCAGAGGAACCCCTGAAAATCTCCTACCTGTTCCAGCTCCACTACAGCCATTTCCCTTCCCCTGGCAGAATGAAGTGATGTGGAGCAAAACATGGATGTTATTCTGCAGCCTGTCAGGGTGAGAAGGGTGATTGGAGAGGTTTCAGAAAGGGCTTTGGTCCTTTTCACACTCCGCTTCCCCCAGATTCTCTCCCTGCGTATGCTTTAAGTTCTGCCTGGTTGAGAAAACAGTTGGTCACTTTATTTCAGCAGACAAGCTCTAAACCATCCACCTCAGGGGCTATTGAAGGAGTTCAGAAAGGAACTAGATAAATTCATGGAGGCTAGGTCCATCAATGGTTATTAGCCAGGATGGGCAGGTATAGTGACCCTCCCTAGCCTCTATTTGCCAGAAGCTGGGAATGGGTGACAGGAAATAGATCATGTGAGGATTGCCTGTTCGATGCCAGTGGAGCAGAATGGAGCGGGCTGGGGATGGGTCACTCCATTTCCCACCGCCCCATGAGTGCGAGGTCGGGTGGCAGGAAGTGGAGCGACCCGGCCGCAGTCAGCTCTGCCGGCTTGTGCTGGGGGGCGGTTTCCCCTCTGTCCCCCAAGACTGGGGAGAAGATGGACCAGTTGGGAAGGGGCATGGGATGGGGAAGAGAAGGGGGCAGGGGGAAAGAGACAGTGGGGAAGGAACGAGTGGGATGGGAAGGAGATGGAGTGGTAGGGAAGGGGCATGGGATTGGGAAGAGAAGGGGATGGGGAAGCGGGGGCCCAGCATGCGGATCCCATTGGCAGCAACTGGGATTGCCCTGTTAAGCAGGCCCATCAAACCCTCACCCTGACAAGCCCCACCTCCCCTGCATCTGTACCACCCCGACATGCCCGTACAGACACCCTCCCCACTGAACCCCAACTACCTACACCTGGACCCCCACCCAAATGAACCCCACCTCCCCTGCACCCAAATACTCCTCTGCTGAGCTCCAACCACTTTCACTTGGTCGCCCCTGCAGACTCCCATTGCCCCTGCACCTGGAACCTCCCCGTGCATCCAGATCCCCCATTGAGCTGCCTGTACCCAGACTGCCCCACACTGAACCCTCTTACCCCCATCTGGATCCCCACACACTAAATCCCTCTGCACTTGGATCCTGCTCCAGGCTGAGCCTCCCTGCCCACGTCTGGTGTGCCTGTGGCAGGGTGTTTCTGTGGCAGGCTTGGCCCTTGTGCTGTGTCAGGGTCAGGTTCAGCCTCACTGCCAAGTCCCTATCCTGGGGGGCAGAGGAGGCTGCAGAGTATTCTCCCACCTCCATGCAGCCAGTGGCCTGTGCTCCCCAGTGCCATGGTGGAGCTTCCACATTTATTTATTGTAAAAAAAAAATTGCAGAATTTTAAAATATTATGCACAGAATTTGATGCAGCATTCCCTCAGGAATATGGGGCGCTGTACAGCTGTGATGGTGGGACTGTGAAGGGGGCGCTGGACAGTAGGGGATCTGTGGGTGGGAGAGCTGGGCAGGGTGCTGTGCAGTTGTGGTGGGAGGTTGGTGCGAGAGGTCTCTGGGCAGGGGGTGCTGGGCATAGAGACCTGTGGGGGAGGTCTCTGGGCGAGGGGGCACCAGGCATAGGGCTCTGTAGGAGAGGTCTCTGGGTGAGCGGGCGCTGGGCATAGGGTCAGGGGGGGCATTGTGGAAGGGGCACGCTGTAGGGCAGGGTTTGGCAGCCCTAGCAGTTGTGGGTTTGTAAACAGTGCCCTTGTGCTGGGCTGAGTGGGGCTACTCCCACTGTGCTGCACCTCACCAATCCCAACCGGCCCCTCGCTCTGCGGATCGCCCCCACCACATGCCCTGTTTCCCCAATGGGTCCCACAAATATGTTTGGTGCTGAGTCCACAAAAAGCTAATCCGGCCCTGAGAGCCGGGAATCTCGCTCCCCACTGATCGCTCCTGCTGCCCCTTCCAGTCTCTGCCTCTGTCTCCCTCCCGCTCCCTCCCCTCGGGCTGGGAGACTCGGTCCCTGGCCCGGAGTGCTCGCTGTCCCGGAGCTGGCTCGGCTCCTGCGGGCGATCAGGGTGCAGAGCCTGGGGAGAGCAGCAGCTCCGGGACTCGCAGCCCCCCTGCCGAGGAGGGGCCGGTGGTGCAGAGTCACTTTCCTGCCCGGCCCCAGCCCTTCCCCCGGGTCTCGCCCCTCACCTGCAGGCTCCGGCTCAGGGGCTGGTGTCGGCAGAGCCCTGGGCTGCCCCAGGGGCTGGGTCCAGCCCCCAGACAGAGTCCCCCCGGCTGGGCACAGACGGGCGCTAGGCAGCAGCTGAGCTGATCAGTCCAGGCTTCCTTCCGGGTCGCAATGGTGGCGCTCGGCAGCAGCGTCTGACTCAGGAAGCTCAACTCCGGTATGGGAGTAGACAAAGCGAGCCACATCCCCTTGCATTAGCAACAGCCAATGTAACTAAGCAGGCAGGGCTGCACGGAACAAGGATTTATTAAGCCTATGGTGAGAGACCGTGTTCCAAGCTCATCCTTGTCTGTTCCTCGTGCAGCAATATAGGGTAGCCCCCTCCTAAGCTAACATCCTCCCACCCCCGCGTCAGTGGACCATCATCAGTATATACCTTACTGGAACCTGCTCCTCCTTCTCTGCTCCCACTCATCATACAACATCTTTCCCACTTTAAAAAGTGACAAAGAGTCCTGTGGCACCTTATAGACTAACAGACGTATTGGAGCATGAGCTTTCGTGGATGACAAAGTCTGACGAAGTGGATATTCACCCACGAAAGCTCATGCTCCAATACTCTGTTAGTCTATAAGGTGCCACAGGACTCTTTGCTGCTTTTACAGATCCAGACTAACAGGGCTACCACTCTGATACTTTCCCACTTTACAAACTCATTTATATTTAATTAGCTAATTTGGAAGCCAACAAAACATCCATCCACCCATAAGGCAGATGGGTTCCAGTCCTTAGCCTAGCTGGAGTTGCTTCCCATTGGTCCACAATCTGCTCCGACACTAGATGAGGGTTTAGAAGGTTAACTAACACCTGTTAACAGAGTAATGCAGACAAGGCAGTGTGCTTCACTAATCCCTGACAACCAGCCTTGGTCCATAAGAGAAGGGGGAGCAAGTTAAAGCGAGGTGCCAAAAGGACATTTGTCCCCTAGATATTCACCCCAGCAGGTAGGGAAACTGAGGCAAAGGACTACTGCCCAAGGCACTGCAGGAGTGGCTATTGTACTTATTAATTCATATAAATATATGGTTGATTTATTGTTGTGTATTCCCAAATTAACACTGTGTTCTGTTTCCCCTTAATATCATTTTCTTTGTTTTATACATAGACTCGGTGCTTGCCAGAAGCAAAGTGTTGCCTGCTAAGGGTGCCCAGGGAGATATTTTGTTTTCCCAAGTTTCTGGGTGAGGGCTTGAGGCATCGTGTTGGTTATTTTTAAGAGGAAACACTATATATTTGAATCTGGCTTACATCACCAGGCAGCAGGGTTACATTTTGTGCCTGAAAAGCACACTGCCTTGTCTACACTAGCACCTTCCAAATCTTCAGGTCTGTCTATGCTGCAGCAGATTTGAAACTTGTGCAGACATGCTCTAGTTTTAATCAAGTTAGCTTCCTAAAGGTTGCAATGAGGACATGGCAGCAGGGGCTACATTAGTGGATTTATACCTGGGGAAGCTTGTGCAGAACCCCACACCACTGTATCCACACTGCACCATTTTTAGTGAGGTAGCTAGGTACTTATACCGCCTCCAGTACTGCAGTAGCTGGGCAGCTCACAGTCTTCAATACACATGTCTTCACAAGGTTATGAGGTAAGGAAGTATTATTATCCCTGTGTTACAAATGGGGAGCTGAAACACTGAGAAATTAATGCCCAGATCCTCAGTGGCATTTAGGTATCAAACTCCTGCTGAAATCTGCAGAAGACCAATGATTTCAATGGGAGTTAAGCACCTATATACCTTTGAAGACCTGGACCAAAGTGATTTATCCAAGTTTGCACAGGCAGCCTGGAGTGGAGCAGGGAGATGAACTTGGGCTTCGCAGGTCCTAAGCTAGTGCTCTAACCACTGGACACTCCTTCCTTTCTCATTCTCAGCAGCTATTCTGCCAATCCTTAGGCATCTTCTGATCTTTGAGTACCTGCGTAGTGCCCGCTATTTAAAGTGTAAAGAGCGAGACCTTCAGTACTCACATGATGTTAGCTGGAGTACAAGGCAGTTCAGTGACTTAGTTTTGTGGTTTCATATACAGCAAGTTAGAGAACTGATGTTCTCAAATGTCTTTCCCATGGGATGGGCAGATGGCATCCAGATGCTTTTGCAGCCTAAATGAGAGTCAGCAGAAAGAGGAATCACATGGGTGTTGGGCTTTGATGACCAAGTTCCAGGGGACAAATGCAAGAAGCCTGGGAAACAAGCAGGGAGAACTGGAAGTCGTGGCACAGGCAAGGATGATGTGATTGGAATGACAAAGATGTGGTGGGATAACTCACATGACTGGAGTACTGTCATGGATGGATATAAACTGTTTAGGAAGGACAGGCAGGGCAGAAAAGTTGGGGGAGTTGCACTGTATGTAAGAGAGCAGTATGACTGCTCAGAGCTCCAGTATGAAACTGCAGAAAAATCTGAGTGTTTCTGGATTAAGTTTAGAAGTCTGAGCAACAAGGGTGATGTCGTGGTGGGAGTCTGCTATAGACCACCGGACCAGGGGGATGAGGTGGACGAGGCTTTCTTCCGGCAACTAAACAGAAGTTACTAGATCACAGGTCCTGGTTCTCATGGGGGATTTCAATCACCCCGATATCTGCTGGGAGAGCAATACAGCGGTGCACAGACAATCCAGGAAGTTTTTGGAAAGTGTAGGTGACAATTTCCTGATGCAAGTGCTGGAAGAACTATCTAGGGGCAGAGCTCTTCTTGACCTGCTGCTCACAAACTGGGAAGAATTAGTAGGGGAAGCAAAAGTGGATAGGAACCTGGAAGGCAGTGACCATAAGATGATCAAGTTCAGGATCCTGACACAAAGAAGAAAGGAAAGCAGCAGAATATGGACCCTGGACTTCAGAAAAGCAAACTTTGACTCCTTCAGGGAACTGATTGGCAGGATCCCCTGGGAGAATAACATGAGCAGGAAGGGAGTCCAGGAGAACTGGCTGTATTTTAAAGAATTCTTATTGAGGTTGCAGGACCAAACCACCCCAATGTGTAGAAAGAATAGTAAATATGGCAGATGACGAGCTTGGCTTAA